>NC_092189.1:10340832-10480832 GCF_043641665.1 Enoplosus armatus | reverse complement strand
CCACCCTCGGATTTGGCCTTTCAAGTTAGGTAGACTAATAGCACCTTATACCAAGTTATAACAGCTAAATTTGACATACACATTGCTTGTGGTTAATGCAGAAAGTTAAGGAAAATTAACAAAAAAGTACAATAAAAATGTTTTACTTTCAGTAAGAAAAGATTAGGATAAAGGCATGATTCAAAGGGTAGAACCTGAGAAACATAAAATGATAGAAAGTCAGATGAACAGACAAGAACAAGCAAAGACGTTGTATGAGGTGATGCTGAAAAAATAAGAAGAAAGCCTAAGGCAATCAGTAATAGCCATTCAATGTGAATATAAAGAGTTAAGCACTCTAAATGCACCCTATAGCCATCTGGCCATCCTTTAAGCCCCCATGCTGAAAAGATTTAATTGCAGAGTGAGTGACAGAGGACAAGTAGAAGAACACACATGAGATCTCTAATTGCTTTTAGACTGCAGTTTTTCCGGACATATTAAACATAAAACATAAAACAGTGACTTCATCACCAATACCTACATGTTCTTAACGTCTATCGGGCATTCATCAGCCCCACAATCCATGACTCATAAAATAAAAAAACAAACAAACTATAACTTACTTAATTATAGTATTCAGGTCCACATGTGCAATATATGGAAATCTTCCAGTGGCAGTGCTGATTCTTGAGCTGAAACTCAATTTCCCAGTGAAGATAACACGACATGAGCTCCAAAATTGACCTTGAGGTGAAACTGTTCTGTCAACTGCTGTAATGTCAAGAATGAACTTTGAAAGGTCTCTTAACCATCAATATTGACAAAAATGTAATTTTTTGTAATGACAGTAAAAAGTATCAACTACTGTTGCATGAATTGTAGGTTGAATGGATGAATCTTATGAAATTTTGTAATCCCTTAACTTTTCCTCCAGCTGCATCATTTTTGACAAAACCCTGTGAAACTAATGACTTTCCCATCAGCTTCACTTGTACTTTGTGCTGAGTGCTAATTAACAAATGTTAGGATGCTAACATGCTAAACTAAGAAGGTGAGCATGGTTGACATTATACCTGCTAAACATTAGCATGTTAGCATTACTATTATGAGAATGTTGCCATGCTAGCGTTAGCATTTAGTTCAAACCATCACTGTGCCTGAGAACAGCCTCAAAGAGCCGCTAGCATGGCTGTAGACTTTTAGTCTTGTTTAATTTTGAGATTATCAGCAAAGAAATGTTTTATTTCAGAGTGAAGAGCTATTTATTTCATGTGTCATTCATTCTGTTGTAACTGTGAAGCAGGTACTGAAAATAAATCTATATAAAATAGGCAAATGATTGTATTAGGCAACTCTGAATGGTTGTATTTAATCTGAACTTGTAATATTTTGTCACAACAGCCACTGAGACATGCAGCATGTACAGTGTGTGCTCTGAAACCTTGGTGTCAGGACCAAAGCTGTCAACATGGATTCCTGGAGCTTCACGGTGACCTTGTATGAACCAATCAGTTGCGTATTCTTTCCCTCCATCTCCGTGTCAACATATGACATGACACATGTCAGAAACTGTCAGGCACAACCATGTCAGAGCAGCTCAAATAAAACACTCTCGTGCCCTGAAATCATTGTAAGCACAAGCAAACAACAGAAAAGATTCATGAGGCTGTTTGACAAGCGAGAGTACACATCTTCTCCCTTTAGTCCTGCTAAATATTGCAGCTGACACGGATTTGGATCAGTGCTGTTTGTACGTCTGTGTCTTTGATGAGGAGCACAGACATCAACTGAAACATCAAATAATCCTTCTCTGGTCTGAAAACAGCTGAGGAACATTGTGATCCTGAAGATTCCTCAACTTGAATGAGTTTAATGTGTGAGTATTTTGATAGAACTTTATTTATTATCACTCTAAGCTATTCCAAGTGTCTAGGCGAACAAATCTGACACCCTATGTCCTTGAGCGGAGAGCACATTTCCCTCTATGTGGCCATGTAATCCCCTGTACCCTGCTGATCCCAGAACCACATGGAGAGTGGCAGAGGCCCGCAGCCCATTGAAGGAGCTCTGTCCTGGGCAGGCTGAACACAGACAGACCCCTTCACCCTGGGAGTCCCGCAGCAAACATGAGAAGGATTATGATCCCTGCTTGAAAACTCAGCATGCGATCAACGTCCAGGCAAACACATGACAATAAGGCCATTAATTACATCTTCCTCTTTGATGGAATAGCAGGGGTAAGTGCTGTGTGGGAGGATGAGTGAATAGATGCTTGTCATCACAGTCTCCTCTGGTTGTTAATGACAGGTGGCAGCATGTGCAGGTGAGGAAAGAAAACTCAAGATGATAAAGCTTTCTCATACACCCCCTCAGACACACACTCTGTGGAAGGTTAAAGATGTAGCACTGAATCACCAAGACCTCTTCTAACACAGAGTCATTTTAAAAACCAACTGCAATCACTTTCTTCTTCCTCCTCTTTGTGTTCATATCGGCTCATTTTCCTCTCACACCTGAGTGTTTTAGCTTCATGCCATCACAACATCTGTGCATTCCTCAGTGTTAGCAACAGACCCACAGTCATCTTTGGTCATTTTAACTGCACTGCAATTATTGTGCACAGCTAATACATTGCCCTCTGTATTACCAACCATTTATCAACCTGTTGCACAGGCTGGTGGGAGAAAGGCTAAAAATACCATTGCATGCCCCACAGGCAAGGAACATTTTTTGACAATTTTCTGATGTTGTTTCTGTACAACAAACATAGGACAGCTCTCTTTGAGCTTTCACACATATAAGTTACCGGTAGCTTATTTCTCAGAACTGCTTACTGGCAGGGAGTCGACATGGACATTGTAACATTAGTGGCTCCTTATTGGGGAAGTTTACACTTCAACCCCAGCCCATTCACCAGCCAAGATAGTGTTACATTTCCCAAAAAAATGGTTACACCTCAAAGCCTCAGACAAACCTTTCAACCAACTCATGGAGCTAATGATAATTAGCTAGCTACGATCAAATCTGTTGTAACTCAAATAGTTGTCAGTTAGAACTGGGAAGCCTGCATTTGTCTACCTTTAGTAATTGACTCCAGTGGTGGGGAATCAGTATAAACACCCACTTACCCTTTTCTGAGTTCAAAACAGTAAATACTCATAGCAGGATCTTATATACCTGTGTCATCAACTCCAGATCATAATGCCCTGAACCTCTTATTCCTAGCCTACAGCACAGTATTCTGGCTCTTGCTGTGGGTCTCTCAGGCCTTGTTATTGTGTCTGTTCAGTCCTCACTACTTTCCAGATTTGCCAGCCAGGGGGGGGGGCTATGGCTAGGAGTGTCAGACAATCCTCCTTTTCCTCCTCAACCACCACAAAAGAGTGCCCCCTCTTTTGAAAGGGGGGACATGGGACGGGTGGCATACAGACTGAGCCATTCGCCCGAGGAGACAGCGAGGCGCCTGGGGAAATGAGGAGTGATTGGCCAGGGTGGCAGACGAGACTTGGATCTGGCACTAACAACACTTTGGCCAGCTTGCACTCTTCACAAGTAGCAGTGGACCAACAAAAAATAGACAGCAAAGGTCTCTCAAATCTTATAGGAGCAAAGCCTCCAGGAATCTGTCCTGTGAAGCCTTTGAGCTCCCTATTCATGCTTTTCAATGTAGCTATCTCTCCTGAATGCTTCTTCTCTTTTCTCTCTTTCCACCCACTCATCCTCTGGCAACTAGATGTCTGTCCATCCTGTTGTGCACAAGAACGTTTTGCTGAACAATCTTACAAGAACATCCTCCTGTTACATCATAGGCCCACATCCTTGAGTGTTACAACCAGGATTAATAGGGTCTAACGACACAGCAAAGTGTGTTTGTGGCATTAGACTGAAAACCTAATTTGTTTAGTAGAACTTATAGCCCCATTTAGATGTGATTTATATTTGTAAGAGATGCAAAAGCAATTTCATGTTGTTGCACCAAACATTTTCAGTGGCATAAATAATGAGTATGCTCCTGGCAAGGCATGTTGGGCCCTGCAGGAGAGCCAAGGAAACAGAGCTGTTAGAGAGCGAACAGAGAGAAAAACTAAAGAGCTGCTGGAAGTCAGAGACACAGCAGAGGAAAAGGAGGGAATAGGTCTAAAGATTTTAAGGCTTGGAGTCAGTCAGTACACATTGAGGGGACACCTGCATGTAACAACTTAAATTTCTGCAAGATCACCCCCACTACTACCAGCTACCTTTTGTTGCTATATACTATATATATATAACTGGCCTAAGCCTTGCTGAGAGGACTTTGCACAGCCACGTTTCTAAAATGGCATTATCATTGTGCTAATATGGTTGGATCGTGTTTCTGTGAAGACTATATTTGTGAACACAGCATTCTCACCTATGCTGGCTGTTTGGGCTTGATTTGATCTGTAACTGTCAAGTTTATTAACAGGACTTCTCTGTCGTTCCCTCATGTCGGGACCAAGCAACAGCTTTTGGTAAAGGTGCAATGAGGGTGTTATATACTGCATGCAAATGATTTTGAAAAAAAGTTGGGAGGGGGCAAACAAACTTTGAATGTGAAAGCTGCAATCAGCATTTGTCACTGATACTGTTGCAACACCTTCACTGTATAATGTGAGCCTGCAAGGGGAGAGTGGGGAGCAGAGATGATGTGAAACCTCTGAATGTGCCTGTGTCTGCTTCCTCTGCTATTCTAGAAAAGCTGTTTGGAAACTATAACAAGAGCCCTTCTCACATGTGCAGGGGCAACCACAACGCTCTGTTGTGTAATCATTAGTTGAGGCTTCTGTTCAAGTGACTACACACAAACATGCATACAAGACAAACTAACCTAAGAGACTGGTGAAGATTAGCGAGGCAGAGTAAGCGACTGAATGTCTGAAACACTGACAAACCTTATCATATACAAAAACTAACCTCAGCAGCAAGTTCTCCATGCGCTCCCTCATATGTTGACTGAGTCATTATTGTGTTTGTATGTGTACTTATACTACTGTGTAGTATAATATACTGTACTACTATTATTTAAATCTGTTCACACAGTCACACTGCAGGGAATCACCCTTCCATCTGAGGAAAAACATGTAGTCGCCACAAGCTTGGGCATTAAATCTTTTGGTTTTTGGTGAAGGGTTGGAGATATGAAGATATTTGGCAGTTAAAGGTTTATTAGATTTGGGATCTTATTTTTGTCAGTTTAGCAATTATTTCTATCAATTATGATTACATTGTTCCTGAGATCTGGGATCTATGAAACGTCCAACAGGGCAAGAAACACAAGTAGTTGGATGTTCATACAGGTTTTAAACAAACCCCTACGTTTGTGAGATATTATAACCAATTACCACGTAATTTCAGCTAACGTTTGGTTTTACCTCCAGATAAAGTGGTAGATAATTTAGGTATACTGTCTGATCATCTGACCACTCATGTTTCTTTCAACCCTGTCACCGGACAAGAATTCTGCAAAACCTTGGATCACATTCAATGCCAAATTCTCCCCTTCCACAAAATCTGTGCATTGAATATTGAGAATATTGGCATTGGACTTAAACCATGACGTGCAGAATCGTCCAACACACACAAAAGATACTGGGCTGTTTTTTTTTGCCCCATCTGATTTCTTTTTAGTGATGACACCTTATTTTCAATCTCAACTATTACTTTGGTAAATACAATTATCATAACCAATAGAAATGATGGCCACAGCTACAAAAATTAAACCTAAGTTGTAATAAACCAGAATTATAATTTTGTGCTTGTTTGAGGATGAGTACAAGAGTGAAATAGCGTGCACACATGTTTGTTAATTCTCACCCCTCACTGTAACAGGACCCTCTGCACCTGCTCCAGCGTCTTTGTGTGTGTGTGTGTGTGTGTGTGTGTGTGTGTGTGTGTGTGTGTGTAAGAGAGAGAGAGTTTAATCTCTGTCCTCTGCTGCAAAGTCAGACCCATCCTTTCCCTCATCCAAAAGACCCAGCAGCCGCCGTCAGAGCTCCAGGGACAGCAGCTCACACACAGCCCCTCATGGCCCAACAAGGACCTTTACCACAGTGCATCTCATCCGCTTAATTATTTCTCTCTCAGTCTGTCTCTCCCACTCTTTCCCTACAACACATCCCTTCAAATTAATTACTCCCCTTCCAATAACTTACATCACGACCTTGCAAAAAACATGATGACAGTAGCAGACAGGGCAACACCAAGCAACACCCCTCTCCCTTTACCCATCATTCCAGCTTCTCATCTACACTCAGTAGGGAGGTTTTGGACATTCCCTCATTGTTGTTTTTAAATTAGGTCAATGTTAATAATTAACTACTCTTTTAATGGAAATACAGCCTGGCTCTGAATGTCAGAGTCTCATTTCCATATTCAGATATGGCCCTTTCGTTCAGCGGTCATGGCTGGCGAGTGTCACTCAGGATGGAAGAGGGGTTTGCCTGGGAATTACAAATGAAAAGAGTGTCCATTGTGTCTTGTAATCTGTTCGCAACTGTTTGGATAACCTCTCTGGTCTGAAGCTTGTGTATAATGGGATGACTAATTAGCCGACCAAAGAACAATCTTGAATAATTAATTAACATACCTGTTTTGCCTCTTATATTGGCTTTGAAATGAACATGGCCTTGCTTGGATTCAAAGGCCCACTGGTGAACATACTGCCTGCATTTTCCACAACCTTGGTGACTGACATATGTGCCAATACATTTAATTGCAATAGATGTACAGCACACAGAAATAGGAGAACAGGATACAATCTCTACTCCTGTGAAATGAGAGACAGTACCTGAGGCATCAGAGAGCTGAGACTGGAGCGTGTGTGTGTGTGTGTGTGTGTGTGTGTGGGTACAACAGAGAGAGAGATTATATGTACCACTGCTTGTTCACAGCAGTCTCAAACCAGACGTACAACAAGCTACCGGAAATCAATTTCCCTTCAAAATAAAAGATACAAGATATTATACGTTATGCTGATAATACTCGTAATACCAATTTGAGCACTGACTGAAATTACAAAAAATGATAGAAATTTGTGTGATTGAAACAGCGATTTCAAAAGCCTCAGGTTCACTGTGTTTATGATTTGCGCAGGAAGTTAACGGCAAATTTGTTTGGGTATATGCACTACAAGATTACAGTTTAAAAAAATTACAAGGTATTTTAAATGGGCCCTGCATTATTATTCAAAAACTAGCTTTACTACGCTACTTTCAGTATTTAAGTTTATATTGTGCTAACATGATGCATATTCCTATATAAATCATGTTGAATTTGTTCACTTGAAGTTAACAAGACGCAATGCACAGACAATTGTTATTGTTGGTGGTGGTGTCAACAGGGACCCAAAGCTAGTTTTTGCACCAGGGCCCCTCTCTTTGCATGCTTCTACCAACCATACAGGAAATTGCAACCCCTGTTCGTCACTAGGTGTCTTATTTTGAAAATCGCAAGCGGAAGTCACATTACTTTGCCTACTTGACCGGTGTGTGAGTAGTTGCCTCTCCTCTCCTCTCCTCTGTCGAACCACTTGCTCCGAGGACGTGTAGATGTGCTGTGCGGCCCGCTGTGTCTCCGTGGCGCAGGACAGGACGGTCGCCACACCTTCAGGGACCCACTTTCTCACGGCGTCAGCTCTCCGTCTGTGTCCGCAGTTCACCGGCGGAAACCTGTCCAGAGCCAGGACGTTTAAGAAGCTGCTTTCAACACACATTTTCGCCACTTACATCAATCAGGCTGTGCCTCTGGAGTCCGGCTGTACTTCTCCCACTGATGCCAGTTGAACAGGCTGTTTTGTAAACGCTAATTAATTTGGGAATATCTGGAGCGGCCGTTTTATTGATTTGACATCGGATACAAGTCGGATCAAAGATGGGGAACAAAGTGTAGTGCTGGTAAGTAGTGTATGAAAGGAAGGTTACCCCACTACTACCGTATTAGCATATTGAGATTGCGCTCACGCCCACAGGCAGTGCGCGTGCCTGTGTGTGTATATGTATGTCTGTGTATGTTTGTGAGCGTGAGAGGTGTTGGAATGCTTTATAATAAGCCTTCCACGCGTACGTTCTATTTACTGTGACTAGAACACTGTGTCGTCACACTCAGAACTTTACTAGCAACAGTGATGACATCATAATTCCTTATCGTGTTCGAGATACTGTAGCGCCGCTTGCATCACTTTACTACGATGAAAGCATCACAGTCTGTGGCGTGAGTCAGCGGTGCCCAGGTCTGTTTAAATGGGCGTGTGAGGGGATCCGGCTTATTTTAGGAGCTGGATTCACTGCGTCTTCTGCCTCTGACACATTGATAGGCGAGAATGTAAGATATGTCAGCAGGTGACATTGTAATAGTCGATGGATAGCATTGAAATCAAAGACAGTAGCCACTGATAACTCGGACAAATGCCACATGTTATACTGTTGCTGAGTGGGTTTGGTTGACTGGCAACATGGTGCAAAGCTTATCTAATTTAGTGTAATTATTAACGTGTATTAACGTGGGTGTGAAGCCTCTATGTAAACTCACTGCTGATTTTCACTCACTGGCTCTCTTGATCAATTCTGTCTCTGCATACATTTAAGTGTAGAGTGTTTGTTATTTTTCCTGAGAGGTAGGACGGAATGAACAGGTGTGGCACTGTTGACATGTTACTCTATTTTCCTTGGAATGAAAAAAAATCTGCATCATCCGCTAAAGCATCCAAGAGGTGGTAAGCAGCCTTTTCACCCAAGGGTGGTGTAGCAGCTTGTACAGCTTACCAATACAAACTAAAAGCATTTGTTATCTGTCTCTTGCAGCTTACTGCAAAGGTGCATGAAAGTAAGACCGGCTCTGTCGGAAACCAGTTAGGTGGGGAGAAATTCTAGCCAGGGTTGTTGATATTACCAGTAAAGCTGCTTCTTCTCCCGGCGCTCTCTCCCACACCCTCAGCTCTGCTCTCCTCCACCCTTTCAGCCGGCCCCCACCAGGAGTGAAGCACTGGAGTGGGGCATCACATTTTGTGACCGTGCTCCAAGAGGCAGCAGCACATGCCCTGCTTCGTCTTTATTTACCCTCTCCCCCTGTTTAGGATGCAACCCTGGGAAATGAGTATTTGCTCACTCTCACCTTCACTGACAGTGTGTGCTTCTGTATTCCCGGAGGGGTGGAAAACAAACATTTTTTGTTCTGCGTAGTGCTTGCTGGATGAGAGCTTCCTTTGTGAAATGACAAAATGCTGCAAATCAGTTATTTGATTCTCTCCCGTCTTGCATGAGATAATCACTGAATTATTTTGATCCTGTACCATCATTAGCACCCTGTGACTTTATCCTCCAGTGATCAAGACCCTGTGCAGCTCTTTGTTCCACCTCTTCTTCTGGGTTCAACCATTCAGTTGAGCTTGTCTGTGCTGTGCACACGAAGCCTCGCTGCCCTTGGCGATAGAATGGCTTTGAATTGAAATGACAGCTTGCTCTAACAGTACAGTAGATACGGGTTGTATAGGCATGAGTCACCCAAGTAGGGGTCTGTCAGAAGTGGCCAGGGAACAGGTCTGCAGGTGCAGACACACACCACAGCACATGCTCCCTCCAATTCAGGCCAAGTCTGCAGAGAATAACAGGTGTGCTGTTAATGAGGGCATTGTTTTGTTTGACGTGAGATTGAGAGAGACAAGTTCCCAGAGAGTGAGACCAGTCATTGTGAGTGTGTGTTTGTGGAGAGAGAGAGAGAGGGTGGGGGGGGGGGGGTCTGTCTGGGGCAGGTCGACAGGGAGGTAAACACAGTAGCTGTTAGTCTGGTAGCAATGACAGCTTTATCACCACCACAAGGTTTATGGCTGTGTGTGTGTATGGGGGAAGGTGTGTGTGTGTGTGTGTGTGTGTGTGTGTGTGTGTGTGTGTGTATGTTTGGAGGATTCATAGATCAAACACTATTCTACTCTACAGACATGACAGAATTCCACTACTGCCTTGTGGCGGAGCAGTCAAAACAGGAATCTACTACTACATCCTACTGGCAATTCTGTTACTCGAGCATGAGGAATTCCAGTTTATTATGTGATTGTTAAACGCACATGAAGCAAACAAACTTTTAATGAATGATCACTCACTTGTGCATCCTGGGATAGGCTTGAAACCGACCCCCCACCCTCCTGTGTTATGTGGATGTATGTATGTGTTAATGTATGAATGATCAGTCAGAAGAGAACAAAATTCTTTAGTTCTTTTTTTTGCTGAAGCCAAGACATTTTTTACTTTAGAAAAGGTCTCTTAGAGACATTACATACCAATAAGAGGAAACATTATAAATAGTAAAAAATAGATAATCGCAGAGAAGGAAACTCTTCTTTTTGTACATTTCTATTTATGCATAATCTCAATGTTCCTGCTAAATAGGGAAATTGCCAAAGTTACCACTAAACAGATCCCCAGGCCGACGGGAGCTCGATTTGAAAAAGGGACAGAACATCGTGACGGCCTGGGTACCTGACAGGCCTTCGGATGTCCTCTGGCTATTTGGCAGCTTTGCCACTGACACTGGGATGACGAGAGTGATCTCGCTGACTGGCCGAGGCAGACAGGGTTCACATGTGGAATCACTCTGTCACGGCCGGCTGCTCTGTCACCGGAGCGAAAGACAGAGAAAGAGAGAGAGAGGGGAGGAACAAGGATTTTTATGGAATAAAAGAGAGAAGAGGGGGTGTCGCTGTGGGGACTCAACAGGCATCTAATTACCTCCCCACAGGAGCCTTGACTCCATGGAAACGCTCTCTGCTCTCCAGAGCTGGTCTTAGCTGCCTCCACATGGCCTGCATGCTGTCAGACTGTATAGGCAGCTATTGACGGGCCGTCTTTATGGATTGGCTGGGTCAAAAAAGCAATGGAATATGATTAGATCCCTGGTGTGTTCAAACCACTGGAGTAAGCATATAGATTACTCCATCAGATTTAGGCTCCAAGTAATGAAAATTTTCCCTATCATGTGAACTGTATGGCTTGTCAGAATTGTATCTGGTGTATCAGGCTGGAAAGCTTCTGCACACCTGAGGTACGAGGTGACAGGTGCGTCACCAGTTTACAAATAGAAAGTTCCCAAACAAAGCCTACTGATCTTCGCTAGTGCAGCATTTGGTCTTGGTATTAAACCTTAATATTTTTTTGGTATCGACTGAATCGTGTCCATAGCAACGAGTATCGAAAGCTTGCTCAGACTCACACGTCTCTCTACTCTGCCAATCAACAGTTGGTGGTGGAAGCACGCAGAGATGCATAGCAATGCGTCAACAAAGGTAGTGAAGAAGGAGAACGCTAGCTAGTAAAAATGGATATACAATGCTGGATTCAAAATACTTAAAAAAAATCGGCTTTGCAATTCTTTTTGAGGATGGAAACACATTCACCACGTTTGTTAGACCTCAAGGATGCACACAATGTGTTTGGGTGAGACACACTGAATGTAAACATAACTCCTAGTACCGATACCACATCGTTTTGTTTGGTACTGAAACTCAGCAAACTATCAGCACTAGTATTGAAAATGTTCAAATACCTAGCCCTATTTGCAATTGATATTTTTGTGAATGTAACAAAGGTTTGAATTGTTTCCAAGTGTATACGTGGAGGGTTGAGATGGGGTAGGAAACACAACTGACTTAAGAAACCGAACCCATGGATGCAGTAGGCCTGAACCATCGTTAGCTATTTTAATGACATGGTTCCACTTAAAAAATAGGGTGTTCATTTTAGCATTCAATGTACAAAATATGTTGGTAAAATCCCTTTCTTGATATTGTTAGCACCATCATGCCCACATGGAAGTCCCCTGATCATCGGTTAACACCAGACTGATGTGGTGGCTCACTGCTGCTTTTACTGATAGAACCACTCATCACAAAAAAGTACATGCAAAGTGTGAATGCATCATGAATCTATTTTGTAGTATGGGGATGTACCATGTACTAGCTTAGCTCAATAATCTGTATGCCAATAAGAGTGTTTTTTCACAAAGCATTATGAATACAAAAATTATAGATAGAGACTTGAAATCACTGTTCAATGTCCAAATGTCAGCATGAAACAACTAGTTGCAGATGAATGAAGCATGTATTCTGAACTCTTTCTATCTCTAATCATATCAAAATACATGAGGCATGAGGCAGACCAGACCACGCAGTCCCTCAACACTAATTAGTATGCTTTGACATCATACATCAGCAGTGACACACCGCATGGCCTCTGCCCATGCTGGTTGTAATGAGCAGATAGATGTACTTTAACAGGAAAGGAGGCAGCCGTGATGAAATTAGTAACGTCTGGTTATTAGATTTGCATCTGTTACCGTCTCGCTCATTAGTTTGCTGCGGTTATTGTGCAGGTTTGATTGAGAGTAATACAATGCTGAGTGGGTGTTTGAATGAACAGTCTAATTTTAAAAAGCGCTTAAAGGACTATTGAGGTAGCAGCACATAGGCATTGTTTCATTCAGCCTCTCTGTCTGGATGCTCTTAATCACTCCACTCTGCTTTTCCTTCCCATATTTTTCCGTTCACTCTGTGAGCTGGTAATTCCTCGTAAGTGGCACTTGAGGCAAAAATCATGCCTGTTTAGAGACAAAATCACTCTTGTCCGATTCCCCTCAAAGGAGCATTGCATCAAGGGTGGTTGTAAATTGGAATATTATGAATAATACATGACTGTTTTTTAAAGCATTATGAGCATTGTGAATGACAGATTTAGGGCGCTCAAGGCTCAGATACGTGCTACATGCCCACTAAGAGTCAATCTGTGCTCAGCTCCAATTATCTCTAAGTAACATGATAGATTGCCCAGACCCATCACATGTCACAGACCCTCCATTCATTTTAGTACACCATTTCCATCCACTCTGCACAGGGAAATAGATTCAGGAGTGTATTTTTCACACATGTGAAGCGGCCTGAAAGAGAAGTCAGTCAGATAATGGTGCTCAACCTTCAGCGTTGGTCTCAAAAGCACAGACTTTCTCTCAGGCTGATGGCTTTGTGTAATGATTGATTCCATCTAAATGTAAATGTTAGCCAGGTAATAGTTTGACTTTAGGGAATAAAAGTGTGGAGTTTCTCTTGTGTAACATAGTCTTTGCATCTTGCTTTTTCTCACTTTCAGTCTCATTTGACATATGAGAAAACATTGAACTGCAGCAGCTCCTCTTGGAAAACAGTAGGACAGATGGTTGTGTTCACGCTGAAGGAATGACTTCACTTGGGCTTGGACTTTCACTTTGACTCTCTCAGCCCTTTAGCAAGCACACAACTGTGTCCAGGAATGAGGATGGCTACACGTGCACTGGGTGTGTTTGTGGAGGAGAATTCCCAGTGAGCTTTACATTAGGATTGATGGAGCTGAGGGGTGTGGAACAGGTGCCAGGATGTAAGTGTGGCCCCGCTCTAACACTACAGGGGAATTCCAATAAAAGGGATTTGGGAAGTTTGTCCCCATTGAGCTCCGAGTGTGATTCCCAACCTCTGTCAGGCTCGCACTGCAGAGAGAGGCTGGGGAATGGGTGGGGAGCTGGAATGCCTTGACTGTAACTCAATCCTGTGTTTGGCTGCTGTGTGGGTGCAAGTGTGCATGCATGTGTCAAGACACAATGAACTCGTTTGTTTTCAGCTCCACTCCTCCCCAAACACGTACACACACACCATTAACCAACAGTAGTGCGCTGGTTTGGTTTTGTTGCAACGCGTGTGCGGTGACATATGTGTGGTATTTTGCGCTCTCTCTGTTGTCGGCAGTGCCAGGCAGTCACCGCGCAGCTCAGCAGCCAGATTGGCTCGGCCCCTGCACCTCGGCATTCAGTCTGGACGCCAATACACTTTTGGGCTCCTGTTGAGACTGGGGAGGATGGTAGGGGCAGAGGGCCAAGAAGAGCCTCCCATGCCAACAGCTCCCACTGGGAGAGCAGACTGCTGCAGGGCCATCTGTACAGGCGTCCTGACTGGGCTCATTGGAAAGTAGGGCGTGGAGAGGGAGATGAAGGAGGAGGGGAGGATTGGAGGGGACATGTGGAAGAGAAAGGGGAGTGAGAAGCTGGATGACAAAGAGGTGTTTACTTTCTTTTAAGCCCCCCGCCATCATGAGAATACTCTCATTATTTCTCTAGTAGCATCATTTCAGCTTTCAAAGAACACTGGAAAATTTAGGCCAGAGCGGCAATACTCTAAGGCACACAAAACAGTGTCAGGACCAAAAATACGTGAGTATCTGCTCTTTTAGAGCGCAGCCCCAAAATAGATGAGGTGTTGAAACTGTAATGTGTTGAAGGAGCGAACATGTGGATCCTAAATTAGAAAGGAAGTGTTAGAGTATGTAAATTAGGGGGTGAGGAGGGAGCCGGGGAGTCATATGATGGAGTGCAAAGGAAAAGAGGAGTTTAGTGAGTTTAGTGAGTCTTGCAGGAGGATTCAACATTCATGGAGCCAAGACTGTCTGCGCACTACCCTGGGGGGGAATATCACCCTCTCTCCCCCCTCCACCGCCCACCTTTCTCTCCTATCTTTGTCATCGTATTCCTATACTCATCACATCCCAGAGCAAGATAGAGGATGCCTCAGTGTTTTTACCTCCCTGTAACTGTGATCTCTGAAACCAGGAAGCAACTACAGAAACAAAACAAAATGTTGCAGCAATACCCATGCCGGATATTTGCTGTGCTTACCTCTGATGATGTGCTGCTCCTATAAGAATAGCATTGCATCACGTCTTGGTTTCAATCTTGCCTTGTGGTGTTTCTCAGTATCGAAATGCCATATCCTTTCTGTAAAAATAGATGTATTCAGTTAATCAGATATAAGCAGTCCGAACTCAGAAAAACGCAAAAAAGACAAAAGAAGCAACAAAATATAGCAAAAAATAAATATATATTTCAGATTTTGACATTTCCTGGTCAAAGATAAAACTGCTGTGTAGGAGTTGGTTCAATAATTCAGGGACTGGAATTTATAACTGTAGGCATTTACCTTGTCCTTTACTTTAATTTGGGGTGATGATGGATAGACATGGCCAGCAGTACCAATGAATCAAAGTCAACTGTGACGACCCTAATGGATCTTTTAAAGTCCTTCTCTTGAAGACCTTTTTAAAAATGTCTCTAACTGCAGATAAAGCCTATATGTAGCCTCGAAAGTGAGCCAAGCAGCAGAGCATTATTACAGTGACGACCCCAGAGTGACTTTGGATCCATCTGCCCCCACCGAGGAGCCTTAACTCTTCACCTTTGACCCTTGACTCCTCAATGATAGAGGTCAGACAGTGGTTTGATTTGTTCTGAATAAACCTCTTCAGTCTTAATGGAGAGCCATCTCTGATGCTGATAGTCCTCATCCATTAACTCCTTAGTGGCAGAACTGACTTGTCAGCAGCTGTGTCACCAATCTCTTCAACAAACACACACACACACACACATACACACACACACACACACACACACACAGGTAAGTGTGAGTAATACTACTTATGTGGTGAAACTGGTTTTACAGAGACCAAGATATAAAATGGCTATGAGTTGTGAAGTTGTTTGACAGCTTTAAGCTATTCGGTCATGTCAGGAATGCCATTGTTTCATCAACACACACACACACATAGACAGCTAGACAGTCAAGGGTGCTGATAAAGATTGTGTGTCTCCAGACAGTGCCATTCTGTTAATCAGGATAGAACAAAGCAGGCGGATCCCCTGATGGCAACGATAACAGTCTGACAGAATCACAAGACAAAACACACGCACGCTGCAAGGGTCCTGAACAATGACACTCCCCCAGCTGTCTAGACAGAGCGCAGGGCTGCCGTTGGCTGGCTGCTGGAGATCTCAGGGGGGATTAGAGCACACACCAGTACACTCACCTGTTCTTAGCTGCTTGTTTCTCAATGTGTTATTTCATGCAGTGTTGATGCAATGTGACAGGCGCAGAGGGAGCTGGGTGTATCATGAGGTATGGAAACAAGTTATACATAGAGTACAGCTGTGGATGACTTCTTGGTCACATTGTAGGAAAAAAGCAGTGTAACAATATGGTTGTAAAATAATGAAGACGTTATAAAAAGCTGTAATCCATAACGTTTTCTTGGAAGTAGCTGTCCGTTTTAGTTTGCATTTGCAAGTCATAAGAAAACATAAGCGTAAAAAACAAGCAGTCTGATTAAGCATTGTACCAGTGATATCATCTTTTATATTCCACACAGTCTTCTTCCTTGTCAAAATTTTGCACCTACATTACCCACAATCCCACTTGAACGCTAACAATGCGATCAGAGATTCAGGTGTGTTGTGCTAGTAGCAGCTAATGTAGCCTCGAGCCCATGCCAATTTGTAATGTTTCCAGTCAGTATGCTTTCTATTGCTCCTCTGTAAATGTTAACAAGAACTTGGCACAGGAATTCTGCTCTCTTTTCCTCCTGATATGCGGTCTCATTGTATGTAATCCAGCTGACGATGGTGTTGTCATCCACAAACTTCACAACAGAGTTCTCTCCATGTAGGGGACTGCAGTCGTGGGTGTACAGCGTGAACAGGAGGGGGCTGAGCACACAGCCCTGCAGGGCTTCGGTACTAGAGTGGAGGAAGTGTGACTGCCAATCTGAACACCCTGGGGTCTGTTTGTGAGGAAGTCCAATATCCAGTTGCAGAGCGTAGTACTCAAGCCCCGGTGCTGTGACGGCGAGATGTTAGAAATGTCAGTGATGACATCGACTAGCTGGTAGGCACATGTTCTTAGTATTAAGATTAAGATTAAGATAGACTTTATTTATCCCACAGCAGGGAAAGTCACAGCAGCAAAGACAGAAAGGTGCAGAAACACACAGCAGACAAGCACTGTGTCAATAAAAACAAGAAGTATGTTTTTTTTAAAACAATATACATACAATAAATACAGATATAAAAAATATGGGGAACAAAATAAATATATACACGGAAAATATTAAATATGTACAGATGTGCAGATTTATGTGCAGATTTATGTAGTGATGCGGCCTGGGATGTTATCAGGCCCAGCAGCCTTACTCATATTCACTCTCAGAAGTTATATAAGTTATATAGTCTTGCTTCAGCTTGATATGAGCACTTGAAGATGCATCAATGCAGTTTCCCTCTTCTTTGTCTTTATCAGTTTTAGTGGCACAGTGACAACAAGGTCAAGGCTATCATACACAGACACTATTGACTGGTCTATCATAAGATGCACACATATGTAGAGGAGTTACCTGACTGACCTCGACCATTACAGACTGTGAGTTATCGATGCAGAGCTGTGATGAAATGATGAATCAGAGCTGAAGAAATGCTGGAGGGAGGAGAGGAGAGCCGCAGAGGAAGCAACTGGGAGAAATAAGAAGAGTGAAGATTATCACAAACGATAGAGGAAAACATTGACAGTGTGGGCACGTAGAATAACACTCTCAGTCACTCCCATACTTATATGAATACAAACACACTGGCAGAGGGGTGTGTGTGCGTGTTTGTATTCATGAGATGACTCACAGAAAACCTTGTGGATTTAGTCACACACACTTCTAGTGCTGCGCAGAGTTTGTCTTCCTGTCAGTCCTATCACAGAGGAAGTTCCTTCCACTTACCATAAGCCTTTTTCCTACTGCATCAGTGTTGTTATAGAGGCTTGTTGGATTTGTCCACTTCTCTGTTTATCAGGCCATGTCTTCTCTGTGGCTGCATGTTGTAATCCAATCTAGAGGAGGTTGCGGCAAGGACACCCCAGGCTTTCCCCTTTTGGAACCTAATCTAGACAGCGACAGTCACTTTTGATGGAGGAAAACAGCTCAAATGTTGTATTGAGGACATTTTAAACCTGCATTTTAGATTATGGTAGTACATTTTTTCACCTGAGGTTCTGTGGTAATGTCTAACTCTGCAAAACAGACTATTTAAAATGTCCCGAGTGTCATCTGCTCAGTTAAACACCTCTTTTTTCCCCTCACTGGCTGTTGTCACAGTCTCACAGAGTATGGTGCAATAGAGCAGACGAGGAAGATGTCGTTAATCACAACATATATTATGAGAGATATGGCTGTGGGTGTCAGCGGTGCAAGTAGGAAGGAAGGCTGTAAATATGCCCTGTAGAAAGACTCCCCATCCTCCAGTCTTTTTATTTGCATGTCTGTGTGTGTTCGTGTCTAGGTGTGTACAAGTGCATGAATAAGTGCTCATGTGTAAGAGAACAGGGAGAACAAAGGAAAGCCGAACCCCCTCACGCAGGAAACTTGAGACATCACTTCAGCCTGTGTGAGCTTGACCTTTCAGGGGACTGTGACACCGGTTTATCGTGGTGGCTGATAGGCGAGGAGGGGGGAAGGGAACCTGAAGGTCACCAGAGGATGAAACGATTGCAGCGAACCTGGACCATTCCTAGTTTCCTCCAGTGATTCAGGATGATAGCTGATATAGCCATATTATGCCACACTGACATTTTTCTGATTTTCTTTTAACTATACTCTGAAATTGTATTATTTTTGTTTGTTTACAGTTTATAATGGTAGTTTTAGTAAAGCTCTGCCTTATCTGACAACATTAAAGTGGAGGAAAGGGTTCTTTTTCCACCTCTCTTCTGCTTTACACTTTACGTGCACATGTGCCCAGGCTGTTGTCTGAGCTTCAAACAGCAGGAAGAATATGGCGTGTTTACATCTGAAATAACTTCCTGCGTGTTGCTCAAGGTCTCAATGTCAGCAAGTGGGTTTGCTGCCTTTCTCGTGACTCCTGCAGGCAGAGAGGCTTTGTGCCGCTGAACTTGCCTGAAGGCGCCCTGAGACTGCAGTCTTCCTTGGTGATGATGAGTGATTCAGGTAGACGTAGTCACCGGGTTCGGCCAGCGAAGACAAAAACACAGTCTGTTTTTATGTCAAATTAATGTCAAATTTGGACATAAGAAACCAGTATTGTAAGTACAAAATTAAATTACTTGCTAATTTCCATGTACAAAATTTAATTTAACCGATATTTTCTATCTCCTCTTCTTTGCCATTTTAAAACAAATGAAGGCCTCTATGATTTATCAGTTACATTTAGATGACATGAAGGTGATGATGAGTGATGATGATAATTGCACCCTGAGGATCACAATGCTCTCTGTCTCCGTAGTATCTCTACTCTAGCGTACAGTACAGTAAGTGCTTCTTTCCACTACAGCTGCAGTGTTGGGCCATTGAGGGAAGGAGCATGTTGAATTTTTAAAATGTGTAACCCAAAGCATTCTTAAAGGCAAAGACATACAGGGCAGAGATGGAGGCCATGCGATCGCTTTCAGGCGACAACAGTCTCCACGGCGACAGAGTGACCCACATTTCTGTTCTCTCTTCTGTCTTGTCGATATGGGAGACGGCGGGGGGGGGGGGGTATTCCGTATCCCCTGACGACGGCAGCAGGTCATCAGTTGGACAGAATGAGTTTGTTGCTGCGAGAGTGAATATGAGATGAAACTGAGAATTCAGGCTGAATGAGAGGTTACATTAAATTAACTTCCTCTTACCAAATCAAATGGACTACTACCAGTAAAGTATTTGAGTTTCCATTTCATACAACCCAACTGTATCCCTCTTCCTCATTCTGTCTATATTCTGCTGACAGTTTGTTTTTTTCTGTCTGTCTATTTGTATCTTAGACAGGAATGCCCCAGACTGTGTGCTCAGGCACCATGTTCACCACTCCCAGTGGCTTCAGCCCTCATCTGGCCTGTGCTGAGCCTGAGGAGGAGGAGGAGGCCCCACAGGAGGGCCCGGGGCCCGGGGCTTGCCTGGCCGATGGGCCCCAGATCACCTCCGCCTCCCTGGACACCCTGATCCACAACCTGGTCCCCACTGCCGATTACTACCCCGAGGTAAACGGAAATGTACTACAGTCCCTCCACTGTTCATTATAAACTCCATCAGAAAGTCCATTTCAGTTAATAGTTGTAATGACAGTACTGCCAATCAGATTATTAGCCCCATGTCTCAGTTTAAAGTGCTGTTCTGCTTCCTTTAATTACAGAAAGCCGCAGTGTTGTTTATTGATGTAGCGGCAGTGTCTTAGCGAATGTCTCCTTCTGTCCTTTGACAGAAAGCCTATGTGTTTACCTTCTTGCTGAGCGCTCGTCTGTTCATCCCTCCTCCGGAGCTGCTGGCCAGGGTGTGTGAGCTGTGTATCAAACAGCAGCAGCTGGATCAGAGCCCACTCGATACGGTCAGCACTGCGCCGCACACAAATACATAACTCCTGTATGAACATGCACGAGCTAATGATCAGAAACACAGACACAGCGAAAGCATTCAGACATGCTTGTGTTCTGCATGAAAGCAACCGCTGATTTTATTGGCACATTGCTGACTTTACAATAGTGTTTTCTTTTGCCAAGGGAGTCACAAATGTAGGCTGCTCTAAACGTCTTTCACTTCTTCAACAACAGACAAAAGTGCGCAAGTTTGGTCCCAAGATCCTGCAGCTGCTGACAGAGTGGACGGAGACATTCCCGTCTGATTTCAGGGACGAGAAGATGGTCGGACACCTCAAAGACATCGTCCACAGGATAGCTCCATGTGATGAGGTACACTAATGACACAGAGCCGCAGCTGTATGATAGCAGTCCAGTCATCTTCACCAAAGACAGGAATTGTTTTTGGACAATTATTTTTGGAAGGATGCTCTTTAAAAAGGTTAAAATAACAAAAACGCCTGCAACTCATGAAGTTATCAGTTTCTACAGGATAATAATTTGTGATGGGCTATAAGAGTCCTGATTTTGATCCATCGTGTAGTTGTTGCCATTATAGCCTTTATAAGCCGTAGCTGCAGTGAGAAACGCTCTGATGGGGAATGAAATTAAATTATCATCACTACCACTGAAGCGGGGTGATGGAAGGAGTCAGAGTGTCAGTGTAGGGTGAGTAGCCACAGCTCTGTGTTACACAATCTTACAGGAGGAGAGGGGAAGGAAGGATGTTAGAGGAGTGGCTCTATCTGCAGCCTCAAGGGAAAAACAGAGGGAAGGAGATGGATGGAGAAAATGGGGGGATGGGATACAGGGGCACGGAGAGCAGAGGACAAGGAGTGGAAGACTAGGAAAAATGGAGGAGGTGAAGAGAGGACAGAAAGAGGGGAGGGGCAGGTGGTGATGAATGTGCTGCTATTTACAGCTTGCTGTCTACAGTACAGGTGTGTGTGCATGTGTGTGCATACATGTGGGAGCTTTGGCTCTGGGTCATTGGTGAGACAGACTGACCTAACGGCCCCTGTGACCAGTCATCTGCAGGGAGGGGCACAGAAACACACATGCCTGGACACAACACACAGCTGACAGAAAACCTCGAAAACACGCTTTAATTCAATTGAAAAATTACATTCTACTCTTAATTCTTGGGCTCATTAAATCCTTTCAAACACCATTAGATAATGTCATAATGCATTGTTGTTGTGCTAAAAATAAAGATTTTTAAATCTTAATGTTTTGCCGATTACAGTACAAGTACAAGTTGTGCAAGAGTGCATGGCAGTGGAAAAAATGCTGGAAAAGATATTGAATGGATAATAAGTTACTCTATTTACAAAATTGGGTATATGTACAGTATATAGTTTGCTAAGATCTATTTCACAAGAAATAATGCACAAATACAACCTTTTGTTTGCCAGGACTGCTGAGCACCCCTGCCAATAACAACATGGTGATAATTAATGACTTATTGTAAATGAAATTGTTCATAGGGATAAAAAGAGTAAGGATGCTTACATAAGGGCTTGCAACCTGACAACCCAGTCGTTCTTTTGAGCATTAATAAATGATTCATTAACGTCGTTATTGACAGCTCCTCTCCTCTCTCCTCTCTCTTGCCCTCTCCGCAGGCGTACTGGAAAACCCTGAACCAAGTGCTGCAGAAGCTTAGCCAGAGGCTGGCCCTGATGAGCCAGGGGGAAGAGAGCATCGTCAAGGTCTCCCTCAACGCCTCCTCCATCTCTGACAAGCTGGTGGCCTTCAAAACCAAGCCTCCGCCCATCCAGAAGGACATGCTCTCCATCTGCAACGACCCATACACACTGGCACAGCAGCTCACCCACGTGGAGCTGGTGAGGAGAGGGGAAGGGAGAGGGAGGGAAGTGTGGGTTACACAGAGGTCAGGGTAGGAGATGATAACAAGGATGGACGAGGAGGAATGGAAAGGATGTTGGATGGGGGGAGAGAAGGAGCTAAGGATGGTGAAGCATGGGTGGAGACACAGTCCAAGTCAAGGACATAACCATGGAATATAAGACATCAAACAAGGAGATGGCGTGGATAGAGAGAGATAGCAAATGATTGAGAGAGAACAAAGAGAAAGACAGTGGGAGGTGCAGCAAACTAAAACTGGCAGAATCACTTAATTGTGTGATCTTGTAGCATTTTGAAGCTCGCTGTAGTATAACCTTGATTATTACTTGTCAGCTATTCCAGCGCTAAGTGGTCGTACACCCGGTGTAATAAAAAGGGAATAATGCAACAAAACATACATGAACAAAGGACCTCTGCAGCATCGCTCACATTGCGTGCATGGCGCCTTCAGTCTATTCATGTGTATCTTGATGTGGGCACGTGTATCTGGGGGTGGTTGTGTTTCTGTGTGTGTGAGTGTGTGTGTGCCTGAGTAAGCTTGTACCCTTGTCTGAGCGGTGACATCACCCTAGAAGTCAGTGATGCGCCTGGGGCTTCAAACAAAGGGGATAAAACTGCTGTGGATTTATGTGACCTGACAGCTTCACACTCGCGCACACACACACACACACACACACACACACACACACAAAGAGAGAAAGAGAGAGACAGACAGGCATGTACAGTGCACACATACAGGACTATTTCTATTGGAGCAACTTGCTAATTCTAATTAAAAAGAATAAGAAGCAATTGTGCTTTCTGTCACTCTGTGTGTGTGTGTGTGTGTGTGTGTGCAGCACTGTTTTTGTTTTGGATTATGTCACGAGTTGAGATGGTTCTAATGAGTCACTTTGATTTGCACATGTATGTGACTGCACAGTCGTCTTTTAATAGAAGCGGATATCGTCTCGCGTGTCACGTTGAGGAAATATGATTCCAATGAGTCACGTCAATGAGTCATTACTTCCCCTTATTGATTGCCTTCCATTACTGAAATGAAAGAATTATTAATGGGACTACCCCCATTGGTGTGTGTGTGTGTGTGTGTGTGTGTGTGTGTGTGTGTGTGTGTGTGTGTGTGTGTGTTTGTTTTCCAGGAACACTTGAGTCACATCGGGCCGGAAGAGTTTGTCCAAGCTTTTGTTCAGAAAGACCCGCTAGATGGAACCCAGGTAAACTTTTATTTTGAGCGTTTCTAAATCACTTTTCATTTGATTCTGTGTCGGTATGGTTTTCAGGAGTAATACAGCTGTATGAATTCTAAAATGTGCTTTGTGCAATGTTTTGCCATGTAAGTGGAAACCCCATAGTCTGTCCTCAGGTCCAGCCACAGCAATTGTTTTCCCACTTTTTTAGTTTTGTTTTGTTGTGGAATCCTGAAGGAGGCAGAATTTGAGAAGCTGTCACAGAAAAAAGGATAAAAATCCTTGTATATTGTGCCCCCTATGTGAGCAGGATTTGCTTCTTAAGGGGCCATATAAGAGTCAGCAGGCCACTAAAGTCACATACAGCACAGCGTTGTAATCTCACAAGCTTTCACTCTCTCTTCTTCCACCATCACCCGTTTACTTTTCTCCATATTCAGTTGCGGTCTCTTTCACTCATCTCCTCTCCGTCTGTCCTTCCCCAGTGGTTTTTCTCATGCTCTCCATTGATCGTGTTATTTTTGCTCCCAGCTCGCTGTCTTTGTCATTTACACTCACATAGGGGGGTCAGCCTCTAGACAGGAAGCTAATTAGGATGAGAGGAATTCCCTATAGTAGCACTCCCTATACTGTCTTGTGTTTATGTGTGTGCTTGTGTATCATCAACAGCCATGCTTCAGTGACCAGAAGAAGAAAACCACCAACCTGGAGGCTTATGTCAGGTGGTTCAACAGACTGTGTTACCTGGTAGCTACTGAGATCTGCATGGTGAGTGGCAAATGTTGGTACACCAGGTGCTCATTTCTTCTGAGTATGAAAAACATTAGGAACACTTACCATGTTCACTTGATAGGGAAACCACTCATGAAAAGCACTTTATTCACGGAGTAGCCATGAAAATGAACGGGAGGAGACATTAGAAAGATGTTTATTTCTGAAATGTCATCAACATTATAAAATATACTTGGATTTTATATTTTTATTTATTACAGCTCCAGTCCTTCTGTACTTTTTCATATATTAAATAATAATTCCTGGAAACGCTTGATATTGCATTAGTATTTAATTTTTATAAACAAATCGAGGGACAACAGATAAAGGCAGTTTAGTTGTTACAGAGCATCACTGCCCCCTAATGGTTACTCTGTGTTACTATACTCTCACAGTTTAACTGTTTGTGTCAGTACCTGAGAGAGACAGCATTCAATATGAAAAATTAAGCACATATGAAACAAAAAACTCTTTATTGCAGCCAGCAAAGAAAAAGCAGAGGGCCCAGGTGATAGAGTTCTTCATCGATGTTGCCAGGGAGTGTTTCAACATTGGAAACTTCAACTCCCTCATGGCCATCATCTGTGAGTAACTTTTGTGATATCTGAGAGTATTATCGCTGAGAATTCTCCTGCATGAGCTGGTATTAAGAGTTGAAATCCATTTCCTTCCGTAGCCGGTATGAACATGAGTCCTGTGTCACGGCTGAAGAAGACTTGGGGCAAAGCCAAGACTGCCAAGTTCTTCATTCTCGAGGTAAAACACAATCCAACTATTCACTGACTGAGAGGTACAAGACATGTAATAACTTGGAGTTGACAGTGTATTGCTTTGTTGCCATTTGTTTCTGACAGCATCAGATGGATCCTACGGGGAACTTTTACAACTACAGGACAGCCCTGAGGGGGGCCGCCCATCGCTCTCAGACTGCCAACAGCAACAGAGAAAGGGTAGGGCTGCGCACCACGACGCTGGCATCGATTCAATCCTTTATTTTCATCTTCACGTCAATATTTCCTACACCTTCCTGCCTATTTTCTCTCTTCAGATCGTGATTCCCTTCTTCAGTCTGCTGATCAAAGACATTTACTTCCTGAATGAAGGATGTGCCAATCGGCTGCCCAATGGCCACGTCAACTTTGAGGTGAGCCGGTCCCGTTTCACCTGACGCTGCCTCATTGAGGCATCCTAAAAGAACATTCACTCAGTGTAATTTTGTTTCTTAGAAATTTGTGGAGTTGGCACGGCAGGTTGGGGAGTTCATGACATGGAAACAGGTGGAGTGTCCTTTTGAGGAGGATCGGGCCATCCTACACTACCTCCACACTGCTCCTATCTTCAGCGAGGACGGTGAGAACCTGGTTTTACTTTATAAACTTCTCTGCACATGTTGGTCCAAGCATTTCCACTATAGTTTGTGATAGTTTGCTCTTAGTAACTAACCTTCTTTACTAATTCTTTTCTCATTCTTCCCCAGGACTCTACCTCGCATCCTATGAGAGTGAGAGTCCAGAGAACCAGGTAGAGAAGGACAGGTGGAAAGCACTCAGGTAAGAATAATAACACACGTCAAATGAGAGACGCTATCGAGCGTAAAACGTCACACCGCGCTTCATCTGCCTTCCGTCTCTTTTCTCCCGTCAGGTCTAACGTTCTGGGAAAGACATGAGGCACTGGCGGCAGCTAACCCTCCCACCAGCGAGGGAGCGTGTGTTCTCATTGCACTAAAATGAACTGTGAAGGAACCTAGCTGGTACTTAGGTGTTTTTCTATGAAGAAATGATGGAGAGAAAAAAAAAAGAAACACGATGAACGGGATTCATCAAGAAGAGTGTGGGAAAAACAAAAAACAAAAAAGAACATGTGACAAAAAAAGTGAATTGAAAAAGTTAAGCTATGAAAACTGGAGCAAAAATGCCTTTGCAGCATATTAACTATCAGTGATGAGGTACAGTATGTGGGAGAGGGACACAGCCTCTCCTTCCCCCCTTCCTCCATGTGTGTTTACTCTGTGAAGATATGTTTACTACTATAGAGAGTACAGTTACAGGGAAAACCACTTTATAAAATGAAATTCCTACTGATGCTATCGTTGTTTTTGTATTTGCTCCTCTTCCCCTTTTCTCTCTCTTTCTCTTCCCCTTTGGTCCAAAGCCTTGTCTAGGTATTTCATTTAACTTTTTTTCCTTGTAATGTACTGTAATGAAACTTACAATGATGTGAAGGGCGCTGGCTAGCCCATATCAGCTGTCAAATTTTATAGGTCTACTGAAGGAATGGCAACTGCGTGTATCTGGGGGGAGACAGAAGAGGACATGCCTTGAGCATTTTACCAGTTCATCTCACGCGTACTTTTATGTGTGTGAGTGTTTGTGATGCACTCATGTCTGTTTCAGATTGTCACGGTCTTGTTTTGCATGAGAACGACTGGAGAAGCCTGTTTATTCGTCATCTCTTCTTGTATTTTTATTTATTGTATTTTATTTTGGGAAAGTGTTTGATGGAGAATATGAACTGTTAAAAAAAAAAGAAGTGTTTACTCCTTTTAAATGTATTGTGCCATTAATGCAAGACAACTACAGTATATCTTAACAGGAGCCAGGCCAGGTGTAGATTGTGTACAGGTGACATTTACCCCTCATCTTTCTGCTCTACAGGAAGTTTTCTCTGACTGACGTTCAGTTGTCTGATATATTTATGGAGATTTCTGTGCTGACAGATGTATAGTTTTTATTGTAACTTTCCTTTACTGAATATGAAGTCCGATGGCATGCTATGACAAGTGTTTTTAAAGGGGCATTAAGCGTATCCACCTCGTAAACTCAGACTTTGTAGTCATGTTGCATTCTGAGGAAGGACAATGATGAATTGGAGATAAGGTAGAGAGGGAGACTTGTGCCATATGAATCACTGGTTGTCATGACAATTCAGGTTCCTCTGACTTGAAATGTGTTGTTTATCGTTCTGTGGGATTGTCACTTAGCTTCGTTTTTTGGCAATTTTGTTGTGATTCGGGAGCCATTTTTGCGGATGGGTGGTGGGAGGAGAGTTATGGGGACAGTAGCGGGAACTATGTAATTACAAGTCTTATTCAGTTTGCTATAATTGATTGATGTCAGTGTTTTCTCTTAAGAAGCACCTTCCCCTCTCAATAACAGACTTACTTTAATTCTCCCTCCTCATTTGTCATCAATAAACTTGCTTTCCCTGTAACACGTTCCCCAGATAGGTTAAGACTGTAGAGAGCCAGAGATGTGAAGTCAAACCTGCCATTAAAGGTGACGACATGTTTTAATAAAACATTGCCTGTGTTGAACATGTGTTTTCACTGACAATCGTGTACATTACATCAGTTCTGCTCTTTTTAAATGGTGTCATTGCACTGCCAAGTCCATCTTTGAATTTTTGCTTACACACATACATTGTCTGTGTGCAGCTCAAAAAGTGGAGTGCATTCAGTGTTTTTCATGGTTATTGAGGCCAAGCAGACACACTTTTGGCTCCAACATCACTGCAGAGTGTGTGACTGATTCCCAAAAAGCCTTTAATAAAAGTGAACCATGCTTAGTTGATTGCCTCTAGTTGATTTTGTTTAGGACAATGCTTGGTTTGAGTGATTTCCATTTCTCTGCCCACTAGGTTTGTGCCTTGATCAAAGCATTGCAGTGACTATAAATTCACACAAACAAGAGGGGTTTTCAAAATAATGAATGAGCCCCGACATTTTATTCATGTACAACCACTTTATCTCATTTGCATGTGGACATTACTAAATGTTTGATTAGCAAAGATTAACAACAATGCCCAAAATGCTGTGAAAATCTGGGTGAATGTAGGCGCATCACAAGATGCCATCTGCAGTCCAGGGATAACTCAAAGCCTAATTCATTTGGCAACCAACAGAGCAGATAGCAACCCCGTGTTCCCTGCTGAGGGATTAATAAAGGATTATCTTAACAGTATCATATAAAATGGGCTGCAACCAACAATTGTTTTCCTTACCAATTAATCTTTCAAATATTTTATAACTTGATTGACAATTTATTATTTTATCTCCAACATGTCACAAAACAATCTAAACTGCACACCACAACATCCCAGAGCCCAAGCACCAAACCTCTTCAAATTGCTCCAACAGTTAAAAAGTCAAAGATACTGAATTTAAAATGCATAAAACAGAGAGAAGCAATAAATCCACACATTTGATTGGCTGGAACTTGCAAATGTTTGACATTTTTCTTTATCAAAAAGGACATTTAATAGTTTATCAAAATTTAAGACATTAAGATGATGACTGATTTTGATAACAGTTGAAACTATTATTTAATTCGAGAAATCATCTTAATGTGTCTGAATTGATGCAGTTAATTTAATGTTATTTGTACCTACCAGTAATCTTAGAGAGGTAGTCCACGCTTTATTTCTGGGGGGAAAATCTCAGGCATATTTTGATAAGCATATGACCCACGAGTCCCTGCAAGTCAATGAATAATAACGTGTTTATTTTAAGGTTCAGTTCAATACATTTTAGTCTTTGAGTTCCTCTCCACCGGGACCAAATGTTATCTGGGCCAGTTTGGTGTACGTTTCAAAGTGCCTGGAGCTCAGGTAGGTGCCGAAGAAGGCCTGGAGCACCATTACTGCCCTCATTTTCCTCAGGATCGGTCTGGAGAGGTCCCCCCAGTACCGGAGCACATTTCCCTTCTCTGGCATCGGCGTTGTGTTGTACCTGGATGCAAGGCCAATATTCACAGGTAAGGCCAGGAGGATGGGGTACACGCCACCACCTACTACACCGACAAGTGCACCTCGCATCAGGGCACAGGAGGGACAGTTGAGATCACCGGACATGAGGGGGCTGGACACTACTGCGTTGTACAGGACGAATGTTGTCATGAAGGGCAGCACGGCCATCGGCAGGCTGGAGGTGATGGGCGCCTGCGTGACATTCAGAGCTCTGCGATACAAGCTGTTGGATATCAGTCCTGCAAGGCCACCGTTTCCCCCCAGATACATGGGTCCATAGATGAAGAGTTTCTGATCAATGTCAGGCAGCCTCTCGAAATTCTTCGCCAGCATTTCAGCAATCGCTGCTCTTGTGAGCGTATTTCCAGAGACGCTCTCCTTCCGCGTGTTTTCCGACATCTTCAGATTTAACGTCTGACCGAAAGCAGGAGTGTCCGCTGTGTTGTAGCTAAAGGTCCTTATAACAATTTGGATAACTCAACTGTCACATTTAGATAAGGTGGTCCTCGGGATGAGGACAGGGCGCAGACATGTCTACCCACAATTCAAAGCGCAAAAGTCCCGGCTTTTCTTGCCCTGAGTAGAGCCTCCCAGGCAGAACTCCGAGGCTGTTTACTCCACCACCAATCTGGGGAGTTAAGAATAGGACAAAACGTCTTTATTTACTACTAAGTGCAAACATCTGTCTAACATGAATGAACTGTCAATACAAGGGCGGATAACTCACAGTACAATATAATATATGGCAGGGATGATGGATTTTGACATTGTCATCAAATAATGGACTGTTTCATATGTGCAGAGCCCCTTAAGGATCAAGGCCAGAATATTTTTGAGGAATACTTACCTCGCAATAGGCTACATTTTGCGTTCCCCCTTATAACAGAAACAGCTAGTGTGTTGTTGGTCCAGTCCAGCTATAATACAGTGCCAGTTTAGGGAAACACTCTGCAGATACTGTAGAGAGGAGAGATGGTGTGACACTTTACATTCTGCATTTATTGCTCATTACTTCAGCACAGCTGAGGCTGCTCTGCCTGGCTGTGCTGGTTGAAGCTGTGGCTGTGGATATGGGATATGGCTATTGCTCCTGCTATGGCTGTATTTGTGGTTTAATTTATGATGATCTGGATATGGCTATGGTTGCTGTACTGTAACTAGTCTTTACTGCCATTAGCTAAGAAAGCTTCTTTAAGCCAAACGGAATTTGAACAGATATGTTACCAGTACAGTGTTAATTATCCACTATAAACTAATGTGTCACAGCCCTAATCATAACAGCCAAAGCAGCCATGGCCACAGCCACAATCACAGCGACAAACAGATAAAGCTAAAGCTATGTCATCCTATGGCTGTAGTCATAATCACAGCTACTGTACAGCCTGTCTCAATCAGCCTCTGCAGAAGACCAGTTAACGCAGCATAGTTAACAAAGTGTAATTTCCCCCCCTGGATCAGTAAAGTATTTCTGATTCTGATAGCCATATCCAGATCATCATAGATTTAACCATACATGCAGCCATAGTGCGAGCAATAACCATATCCACAGCCACAGCTTCAACCAGCACAGCCAGTGGCTGTTTACTGTCGGAGCTCTGCTTTATGAAAGCAATAACTGCACTGAAAAAGATGGAGCAGATATCAAAAACAGAATCAATCTCAACTATGCAAGATACTAAAAAATGTTCTAAGACAACCTACAAATATTAACAGACTCAGCCATCTGATGTTGTCAGGGAAACTGTTCCAGAGTCTGTGTTCTGAATCCGAAAAGGACACCGTCTCTTTTTAAGATATTAAGGACAAAATTAATGTTCAAAGTCATGAATAATAATTTATGAATTCATGGTTTTTAAGCTTGGTCAGGAACTTCTTAGTAGTGCAATTGCACTGTACAATATCCGGAGAAGAGGAAAACGACGCAGTACTAAAGATAACTATTTTTGCAGACGCAGCTTATTCATCTTTAAATATTACTGACAAGTTCAAACTCAAACTCTACTAGTGCTAGGGAAAGCATTCGCGTCAAAGTGTTGTATCTACATGATACATGGGAAGTGCCGCCCGATTGTACCTGAAAGGAGAAACTCAGGATAGCAAAATCCCACAGCACAGTGAGTGGGCGTTGTTATTGTACGTTGCGTCATTGAATTTGTTTAACAACGTTCCATCGAATTCTAGGGAAGCTCGCCATCTTTGAAGACGATTAGTCAGAGGCATTTTTCCTCTTTCTTTGTTCATATATTTCACATAACCGATAAACCTTCTCTTTCGAATCAGTTTATTAATAAAGACAGGTAAGACCAGTTCTTGGATTATAGCCAATTACCACTTTATTCTGTAACCTACAGTTTACTGTATGCTCCTAATGTTAGCTAACATTAGCCAGCTAGCTTTTCCGAAATTCGACGTCTCGCCAACATGGCAGATCCTGATCTGGCTAATTAGCTGTGGCTAGCTACGAGAATTTATTTCCACTGGTACTGTGAGTTGGCAAATTGTTGTGTAGTTTTCTATAATGGTGGCTGTCACCACTTACAAAAGTTGGCAGTCACGTCAAAATGTCCATTACCAACTGTAACAAGTTAGGCTGACTTATGTAACGTGTATGTTGTTCTATGGGTGGCTAATATTGTTAGCGTGCTTAACGCTCGACGGGCCTTTGGATCGAGATCAAGCTGTGATCAAACATTCGACGACTTTTTACTTTACCGGTTCTCCTCTTGCAAGATGACTCATTATAATAATATACCTAACCAACGTACCACATTTTGAACTGAAAATTAACGTTACCGTATGTAAATGCAACGGTGGATAAACATGGGAGTTGATGTGCACGATGTCAGGCCGTCAAAGACCTTCACAGTTATAAAGTCGTGGTGGAAACTTCGACAATACGATGACGTTGGCCCCAAGTTATAACTTGCAAGCGTTTCGTGTTCTCCCGCCATCTTACCAACTCATTATTAGTAATTGAACATTCCATATAGAGGATGAATACGATGAAGTTCGTTAAGTTAATGACATTATTATTGTAATGCGCATGATCTTTTTGTTTGCTGTCAGTTACGCAATCATATGGAATGTTTTGTTTTGACTTTATGAGAGTTGCAGCTAACGATCATTTTCATTGTTGTTATTTTGCTGAGTATGATTTCGTTTGATTTATGATTTGTAAGAATTCTGAAAAATATCAATAACTTTTTCTCAGAGCCCACGGTGCCATTTTTAAATTATGTGGTTTGTCTGACCAACATTCCAAAACACAAATATATTTATTTTACCATAAAGTCCTCGCACATGAGAAGCTGAAGCCAGATACTGTATGTCAGTTTGTCATGGTAAATGATTTAAAAAAAATAAATTGATTAACAAAATGGTTGCCTATTAAATGTCTGTCTATACACAGTTGACTGACTGTTTCAGCTCCACTTGTTTTATTATTTACCCTTACTATTACAAAACTCTCCGGTATAGCTGGCTGCAGCCACATATAATGCATAATATTGACTTTTTTGCATTGAGGGAGGGGTATCTCCATAAATAACCCCATTTTGTAATGCTGCAGCTGAGTCCATGGGTAGAAAAACATTACAGTTATTTATTGATAAATAACTGAATTTAATGTCGAAGGTTTCAGTGGAACTTCAGGTTATGCCATATTGACTTGTTTTTCCATGTCTTTCAGATGCGCCACTCAAAGCGAATGCGCTCACCCGGTGTCTGGCTCGATGAGTACAGCTGGGAAGAGAGAATGGAGTGTCGTAAGCGAAAGAAACGAGATTCGCACAGCAGCGAAAGAGAAAATAAGTCTAGAAGAATTCACAATCACCATAAGACGTACGAGGGGTAAATATCCATCAACATTTGTTGCAGAAATAACTCCTGAAATTCTAAGAGCCTTTTTTAGGGTTGTGGTTTCTTAAGGTACACATTTTAACTGAGCTAAACATTATACAAACAAGTAGATTATGTGATGGAGAAGTACAGTGTTAGGTTAAGTCTTAGATATACTCAAAATTCCACTTAGCTGTGTTGTATGAAACTGATGTCTCATGTCTTCCACTTGGTACTTAAGCCAAATTTGGCATGTTGACAATCAGATGAGATCCTGATGATGTCAGAAAAGCTGTTCAAGTTTAATAGCTATTGTAATATGAGAAATGGCAGCACAGTGGTTAAATTGGGGAGCAACTATTTAAAATGCAGATCAGTTGGGTTTTTAAAAATACTACATACATACAGTCTACATCCCGTTAACCATTATTAGATAACTCCATTTATACTGTTGCTAGGTTTCAGAATTTTGGTGGCTTGTGCTGCTGTTTTGTGATGAACTTCCAGTTAGGCTAGTAAGGCTTGAGATTTGTTGACACCCCTTCGATATGTGCTCCATATTGAAGAGTACATGTACTTTGTGGAACACAACACTTACATATGTATGTAACTTTCAGTGTTTGTTTTTGTTAATGGTATTTCAGCTAGATTTTGTCTAAATGAGTCTTTTTGCATAAATAATAAATTAGACAATTTGCTATTTCACTTTCATCTGGTGAAGTTCTGTGCAGTGTTTTGCTGTTCTCTTTTGTGGGCATGTATGATGGCCAATGGGGTTACATTAGATGTTTCCAGATCTGCTCTAATTTTAATCCTGTAGAGAGGCAGACTTCTTCCTGGAAGACAACTGACACCACCAGGGTGCTAGGGCCCTAGGAGTTTCTGTCTTTTTTAGGTGCTAACATGGCCTGCTGGGTGCATGTGCTGGGAGTGATTAGAAACATTTTGAGCAAACGCAACCAAAGAGAGCAAGGCACATATGAGGAATTGTTGGAAGTAATTTTCATTTTTTCTTTTTTAGTTAGAGAATAAAAAAAGCCCTTGAGATTTGTTAGATATCTGCATTTCATATTGCTAGATGTGGTTAGAAATGGTACCACATAGGTGTTCACTTCTGGCACACTGAGTTCTGCAGGTGTAAAATCACAGATCGTATTACGTGTCATCAGGTTGTGCCGAAAAGCTTTCAGCAACTTTAATGCCTCACACTTAATCTATGCCAATTTGGCTCTCTGTCAAGGTGCATGTCTTAAGGAAGGCATGCTTTGGACTGCCAAGGAGACAGCTGTATATATGTAAAATTTGCCCAAATGTGTGGCATTAGATATTGGCATTTGCTAACTCCTAAAAGTACTATTTTCCACAACAATAATCCGTTAATAAAATGCTTTCTGAACTGCAGCCCCTCATTGAATGAGGGATGCTTGGTGTTTGGTGGCTGTAAATCAGTATGTTGCTAATTACAAATGTTACATAAAAGGGTCAGGGGATAGAGTGTCAGGCAATAGGCGGACCATTAGCACCATCATATAGTCATTTCATTTCAGAGTTTGATCACAGACAAGGAACTGGGCTGTGCCTGACCTGACATACCCTTTCAAGTCCTTGTTTTTGATCTGTTCGTGTCCTTTTTTGTTTGACTACAGGCACTACCTGGAGAACCGCAGTTTGAACCAGAGGCTGGACACTCGGGAAGGACACACTCAGGATCACAGTTTGGACATGGCCTGTGAGGAGGACAGTCGTGAAGCCAACTGCAAGGACAGAGACCGTGATTGGCACCACTACAGCAAGTCATCCGGGCGCAGTGGTCGGAGTGGTCGCAGCAGGCGAAGCAGCCGCAGACAAAAAGACAGAAGGCGCAGACGTAGCCACTCTCGCCCCAGGTCCTCCTCGGTACGAGAACCTCCTTCTCCCCTCTACCCCCCTCTTCTGTCTATACCACCAAATCGAATGGGTCATAATCACTGGTGTTCAGCCAATGCTTAACACCTATCCCTTTTGTCTCTCTGTATCTCTGGGTGTCCCACTCTTCACTATTAAGCATGATTTCCAATAATGACAAGTAGGGGACTTGGGGCTCAGGAAGTAAGGGATTGTGAGTGTTTTATAGATTAGCAAGGGAGAAGTGGACCCAGTATTTGTGCTGAAATCTTAGTGGGCAGTTATGGGACGTGATGGTAAAGAATTAAGTTGTATAGGAAGAGAGTTACTAGAACTACATGTAGAAAGACTGTAATCAATCAAGTTCAGTTTTTTCTGTACTACTCTGAGAAAGTCTCTCATCTGAAAATCTTGTTGCCATGTTTTTCTTCTGTAACACACACTATGTGGTGGCTGGCGCCCAATTTCTCTGACGGGGCTGAATTTGAATTTGCTGCTCCGTCCTTCCGTCCATTCGCCTGCCGGTGTTACTGAACGGGCCGAATCTATCCACCCCTACACCTCCCCCCCCCCCTGGCCTGGTTGAATGAATGACGATGTCGCGTTGTGGTGGCCTGGTGCTGGCTGGCTGATGGGTTATTGATGTGATGGCGGATTGCGGCGGTTCCGGTGCAGAGGAGGAGCCATCACCGCAGGAGCAGGAAAAGATCCAGGAGTGTTGAGGATGATGACGAGGGTCACCTCATCTATCACAGTGGAGACATGCTGAGAGCGAGATGTATAGAATATATACCTTTTTTTTTTCTACTGTTGTTCACACTTTGTCTCTCACTCTCTTGTCTGGTTTTTATTTCCAAACATTAATTTAGAGGCTGAAGTATTTGGGCCAATAGACGTAATTTTTTTGGTTAGATATGGCTTGTCAGTGTAACATATTTAGCATTGAGTTGTATGCCAGTGTTCAGAAGCCTGTGTTATAGTGGTGAAGCTAAACAGAGCAATGTAACATCAGGCAGTGAACCAGGGCTGTGTTTCACTTTGTCAGTGCTGTGTTTCTAACTTCAACTCTCTATTTTCTGTAGATGAGATTGTGTGTACTCTAGGAGAGGGTGCCTTTGGGAAGGTTGTCGAATGCATTGATCACTCTAAGTAAGTATTAATCAGAAATATTCCTTACAGCTCAATGTTTAAAAAAAAATTAACAGTATTGATAATATTATGTGTTTCCAGTGATGGAGCTCGAGTGGCTCTGAAGATCATTAAAAACATAGACCGCTACCGTGAGGCAGCTATGTCTGAGGTAGAGGTGCTTGGACAGTTGAAGTCCCTCGACTCTGATAAGAGATAGTAAGTCATTCCATAGTGACTTCATATCACAGAAGCTTGATCACCTTCAGATCACCTTCAGATCACATATGAAAATGTCTTCTGAATTTGCCACGCAAGGAACTTAGTTTGTATCTACTGTACCTTTCCTCCTCTTTAGTGCTTGTGTGCACATGCTGGACTGGTTTGACTACCACGGCCACGTTTGTATCGCCTTTGAGCTGCTTGGCCTCAGCACCTACGATTTCCTCAAGGAAAACAACTTCCAGCCTTTCCCCGTAGAACACATCAGACACATGGCGTACCAGATCGTCCGAGCTGTGCAGTGTGAGTATTGGACACATGCATTCACAGAAAACGCAGTATGTTTAAAAACAGCAGCTTGGGTTAAAATGAATGTGGTTTTGTCTTTCAGTTCTGCATAAGAACAAGCTGACTCACACAGATCTGAAGCCAGAGAATATTCTCTTCATTGATTCAGACTATGATATGGAGTACAACCCTGAAATGGTAAGCGTCCTAAATATTAATCCAGAAAAATCATACCCGAGTATTGGCAAAAATCCAAACTTGTTGTTTGTGCCAGCAGCAGTGTGATTGTGTTTTTGTCCTCAGAAACGGGATGAAAGAACATTGAAGCACCCAGATGTGAAAATTGTTGACTTTGGTAACGCCACATATGAACACGAGCACCACACATCTGTGGTGTCGACGCGTCACTACCGTGCTCCTGAGGTCATTTTAGGTAAGTGGCTGTTTTAAAGCACTGCACTGAAGCTTTGGATCCTTTAGTGGTGACTTGTTAAGTTAACATTGTCTCTTTCAGATCTGGGCTGGAATCATTCCTGTGATGTCTGGAGCGTAGGCTGTATACTCATCGAGTACTACCTTGGATCTACTCTCTTCCAGGTAGGTGGCAGTAGAGAGCATAATGAAATTATTAATACCGTGACATTTACCATGGCATTTGGCAGGAAGAGTTATATTGTTTTCTCCTTCAGACCCATGACAGTAAAGAGCACCTTGCTATGATGGAGAGAGTCCTGGGCCCCATCCCCACGAACCTCCTGCAGAAAACCAAGTAAGGGGACCAGCAACTGGCCTTTTTATTAACATTTCAGTGTCTTGGAAAGAAATTGTAAAAAAAAAGATTTTAAACACCATTTATAAGGCCATCTGAACGTAAGCTGATGGAGTTAATTGAATTGTTTTGATTTGTAATCATTTTGTAATCATTGTGTGTGTGTGTGTGTGTGTGTGCCAGAAAACAGCGCTATGTTCACCGGTGCAGACTTGACTGGGATGTGCACAGCTCTGCTGGGAGATATGTCAGAAAACACTGCAAACCCCTCAAGGTAAGAGGAATACTACTGGAGACTCATACAGTCTGTGTTGGAGTGTTCCTGTACTTGCATTTGAAAATATGCCTTTATTTATCATATGTAATTTAAAAAAAAATACACCTTCCAACAACTCCAAAACTTGTATAGTGTTAGCTAGCACGTTGGCCTTCAGTACTTCCAAGTCACCAGAGTTGCAACACTGTACATCGCAAACAACTTCACAATAGGGCCTGGATTCCTAATTTGCAGCATGCAGCCATTGAGCCCAGCTGTTGGTCATAAAACGACTGCAACATATAAACTAACTGTTTTAAGTGAAACACACAACATGCCTCTTTTTAAATGAGACTGCTTTGGAGTTGATGGAAGGTACGTCGCCTAGCTAAGCTCGCTGTTTTCCCCTGCAGCCAGTCTTAATGCTGAGGTGGGCTAAATGCAAGTATTTGAAGACGTGAAACAAATTAATTGATGTTGATGTTTGCATCTTATTCTTGGAAAGATGGCACACAAAAGTGTAAGTGTGTTTCCTTAACAACTGTAAACTATGACCTTCAAAAATAAGTTGAATTAACTCTTGAAAGCCTTGCTCCATAATAAATAATGACCATCACCAAACTGATATTTCCTGCAGGGCTGTTTTGTCCACCCTAGCATGTACAGGATATAGTAGTTCCTGTATGTAACACAGAACTACATTTAAAATGCAGAGCACTAGATAAACCATGACGTAATTTAAAGTGACTGACTTACAAATAATCTTTTTCCCAACAGCATTACATGTTGTCAAAGGGCGAAGACCACCAGCAGCTGTTTGACCTGATAGAGAAGATGATGGAGTACGACCCAGCTAAGCGCCTCAGTCTGGAGCAGGCCCTCAGACATCCCTTCTTCTCCTGCTACCGCAAGAGCAGCAGCAAAAGCAGCAGCAGCAAAAGCAAAAGCAGCAGCAGCAAAAGCAAAAGCAGCAGCAGCAGCAGCAGAAGCAGCAGCAGTAGCAGCAAAAAAGACTGAACTCCTGAACCTGTAAACCTCTGACCTGTAACCTCGGTCAGGGCCTGGCCGTCGTCACCATGACGTTTATCATGGTGCTCAGTGCCAGCCTCTACTTCCTGACTCTCCAGGAGAGGTGTACCTTAACCGACTGTATCAGTCCACTGCCCTACTCTGCTGCGTCCTGTCCTAAGCCAGTGTGTCTCTTGGTCTCGCTCGTCAACAAGTTATGTTTTCATCTGTGATATGTTCTCATGTAATGAATCCCCCAACTGATTTCTATTTATTTGCCATTGTAATTTAATTCCTAGCTTCTGAGCATATACTGGTAGAGCTGTGTTTTATTCATGATTAGTCCAATTTGTGTCCATGTTCTCTTTAAATTGTCAAGTGGGTGATGTAACCGATTGAGAATTGCTTTACCTGCGTCAGTCTCTCACCAGTAATTTATTCAGCATTGTAGATGTAAAAAAGTTATTGCGGGCAGAAAATCCTTGTACATAGAATTTGTTCAGATATTTTGTTTTTCACTGACTGGTTATGTAACTTTTGCAGTATCATGTACATTTTCTCAATAAACGTGAATAGAAGACAGAAGTGTGTCCTGTGTGTATTCAGTGCAGTGATAGATGCTCTGTTAGGTGCAGTAGCTGCATCAATCCGCAGGATGGCAGTAAAAAGCTTCCTCATCAGAAGGCCAACATGGTGGAGCTTTCAGGGCAGTAACCTAAATCGATAAACATTGTAATTAAGAATCATTCTGACTTTCTGTAGAATGTGAGATATCGGCCTCGTTAATGTTAAAGTAAAATAACATTTATTACAAACTGAATTGATCACAGCACCGGTCTCAAACCGATGAGAGGGGAAAGTAGAAAGTGGGTCAGACAACGAAAATAATTATATTGTATTCCAAACAGTCTTTTTGTTCCCGCTTCACCGGTTTTTTATTTTGAAGCCTCATAAACAATACATTATTCTGCAAATTTCACAATTAATTTAATTAACAAGGCACAGTCACTGTTCCAGTTGTCTTTATGAATTTCGACTACGGAGGGTTTGGAAACACTGGTGAATAATATTAGCTGCAGGGACCACACCGTAGTGAACTGAGGTCCTTGAGCGCGATCAGAAGTTGTCCAAGCCAAACCCTCAGTCTCACTCACAGCTGTCAATCTGCAGCCTCCCACGTGGTCAGCAGGGCGGGCGCATCTCAACTAGTTGAACGTGCAAGTTTTAGGGAGGCAAACAATTGGCCCCATTGGTAGTTGCAATTGCACATCCACGTAGGATACTCCCCAACAGGAAACACCGACCTGCAAGTTATTAGGCGCCTCTTCTCTGGTTCTCTGGGCATCCAGATCGCTCCCATCTGTGTCTGGTGTAAACCCGGTGCGCACTGCTGCTGCCTCTTGTTCCAAGACTAATTTAAGACAGCGCTTTGAACCCCGAGCCTAGTGTAGTGGAGTTAGTGTTGTGAATGTGTGAGGTGCGCTGCTTAGTTTGTCCACGGAGCCTGATTACAGTTTAGTTTCAGAACTAGACGAGTTATTGTCTTTCATCAAGAGGACTTTGAAGCAGGATTTCAGCATGGATACAGCCAGCGACTCTATCGGGGAAAGTAAGCCGGTTTGCCAGTGTGCGCCCAAGTCCGTGGTCCAGCGGTGGCTTCCAGGTTTTCCCATCGCTCTGTGCTTGCTGATGTCCCTGAGCTCCGTCACTGTGTGTCTTCTGATGAGCCTCAAGACCTACCAGCTGGAGAACCGGCTGCAGATGGAGATGGACAAAGCGTCCATCCTCCACCCGCCGCACAGGACTTTTATAAACGAGGATGGGACCCTAATTCCAGAGCTGAGCACCTCAATCGGGAGGCTCGTGGAAGAGGTACATGACGTACACTGATTGCCGTTGATAAATACATATATTCTGCATGTGAACCTCTGACAGGCGCGCTGCTCACCTGTGCGTAAAGTGTGCGTAATAACAGGGAACGTAATGCAGCGAGGTTTACAAACGCACAGTTTGTGGCACTTTTTGGCAATTGCACCCTAATTATTCCTCCTGAAATCATTCTCTTTTAATGCATGACCTTAGGGATCAACCGTGCATGCAGCTGGCCAATTAGTTTGCAGTGAAAGCTCTTTATAGGGTGACATAACCACTGATGATACACACCAACCTATAATTTTATCACATGGAAAAGAACTTGAGGGAACTCCTTTCATTTTTAGAGCTGCATGTCACGCAAAAAAGATGATGATCTCATTAATGTTATTGGCAGTCCTTGAGATTATTTTAACCTTATTCCATTTTCTGATTTTTTGCTTAATGAGTTCCATTTATCCTCACTTGTTCTGACACATTTGAACTACTCAGTGGCTTCCAAACACATTCAAACCAAACAAAAACTTTCATAACTTCCACTGTTTCACATTGAGAATAAATAAATGTTTTTTTTGTCTTACACTGGAATTTGCTCTGTGTGTCTGCAGAAAGTGGTGGTGCTGATGCCAAAATTGCGGACAACTCGAGACGTTGGCCAAGAGTGCTCCTGTCCTCCAGGTATCTGTCTCTGCTCTTTGTAGCTTTAGCACCACAACACATAAACAAACCAAACGAAACACCTGATAGGGTCCTGATTTACAGTCAAGGCACGACTGGCTGCTTGTGAATCTTTTGGCAGCTCTCCTGAACTTTAAGAGTGTATTTGTGTGTGTCTTTTTCTGTGCGGCGGATTACGGCCCCTAAGCCTGTGCAGGGCCCATACTGTGACAGCAGGGCTCAACACTCAGCAGATCAGTGGGGTTGGGAGGTCCAGACTGAGCCCTGATGCCTTGTGTCAGTGGGGGATGCTGACTTTCACAGATGGAGCCGTGTGCCAAGATTGGCCACGTTTGGCTTGCGGTGTTCATTACAAGGCTTGTGATAGTTCCACGCGTGGAGAACAGTGTGTGAGCCACATCATGGTACACGCAGAGTCCCCCGTTGTGTTATTTTGGGTAAAGTGGCTGATGTGATGTGTCCACACTTATTGATGAAGCGTGGACATCTGTGGGTGTGACCAACTGATCTCAGCTGTGTATTTAATGGTTTACATTTGACCTCACCTATGGAGAGGAAGACTGTGCTTTACTGCCAGAGAAATTCTCTGGCTTTCAGCAACAGGATGTGTGCGTGTTTTTATTGAAGCTGGCATTCACGGCATTCCAGTTTATAAAATAAATTGCAACTTCAGTGCAATCTTAACAATGTTACTGAAGAGAGAGCATCCGCGTGCACACATTTCCTTCTCTTAAATGTTTCTATGATACGGCAGAGGTCGAGTTTTTAAGATGCTTATCCACACATTTGGGGAATTTCCTTTCCCTTGCTCTTCTTTCTTTCTTTCTTTCTTTCTTTCTTTCTTCTTTCTGTCTTCTCTCTCTCTCTCTGTCTCCGGGTGTGAATAGCCCTGCAACAACAAGAACAGGTGAAAGCGTTCACAAGTGGAATTTCTGGCCCACTTTCAACACATTCTGTTTTCCAGTCTGAAGTCTGCTGTGCCAAGATAGCTCGCTGGCTCTGGCTGGTCAGCGAAGTTGGTGCGAGCGTTTGTTGGATACTGTTAATGCAACTTCTAGCCCTTTACTGGAGTTCCACTGTCGACACTAAGTGCATTCCTACGAAGTTTGGCTCAGTAGAATTGTAATCAGAGGTACATGTACCTTGTAAAAAGTTGCCCAATTAGGATTACTATCCTGCTCTTCCCTTGCTGGGTATTCATGCATTTTAATGTAATTAGATCATATTATTGTATCAGATGGTGCATCCCATTTTCCTGTCAATTTTGCTGAACTGCTGTGTAATCGAGCGGTTTTCGGCACTGAAACACAATCCCTCCACAACTATTCAGAAGTCTATTTAAAGGTCCCTCTTTCCAGTTTCTGTTCTTTAAATATGCAGTTTTGTTTTTTTGGTGAAACAAAAGGCTATTTTGTTTATTGCGGCTTTGATGGCAACCGAATGCCTGTGGACATGCACTTCTTTTCATGTCCCAACAATTAGATTGCTCAATACAGACTTGTTAACATTTCTCTATAAAATGTGTTTATTTCTTAAGAGGGTTACTTTGCTGATAAACTTGGATTTGGAGATTTGCCACAAGAAGCCACATGAGCTGGTTATTATCTGTGGTGTGCATGTGTTTGTGCTATGTACTGTATATGTGGCTTATGTCAAATGTTTTTATGTACATGTATCTGAGCTGTGCTGTGTCTACATGTGTGCATCCCATCTGAGTCCTTGTGGGAGAGTGTACAGTCTGTATCATGGTCCCATGTGGCTACATGTGTGTGTGTTTGTGTGAGTCTGAGTTTCTGTCTCTGAGCCTTTGAGGGGCCGACAGAGGCACCTCTCTCAACACGACACTGTAAGAAGAGACCCTCCTCTCCCTTTTAGCACCAACTCTTCCCACCTGAAACTTGAATCTCTCACCACCAGGATCACAGGCCAAGGTATTTCTGCCTGTATGTGTGTGTGTGTGAGAGACACACTGCCACACAGCATGAGCCGCATTTCTGCCATTAAAGCTCTGCCCTCTGCATCAGGGTGCTCCCCTTTCAGCGTGCATGAAGACAGGGGCCCAACAGGGGGCAGCACTTCCGCAGCAGCGCTGGGAATGATGATGTTGAATTTGTCATTGACACTTCTGACTGAATGACTTCCTTCTGATGAAAAATGTAAGTATTTAGAAGGCAAGGCCCTCTGGTTCAGTCACCACTGGAGTAGCAGAGACTCTATAGATAGTATTTGACCCGAGGCTTTGACTCCAGGGACATTTATCTCTCGTATCCACTCAGTGAAGCACCATTGTGACACTTTCATGCTCACGTATACGACACGGTCAGCAGTCGTTGCGGCTTAGGCAAACTATGTCACAGAGCCCAACTCTGCTTACAAGCTTCAGGTGTTTGCAATTAACACCGCCTGTTCTCGCAACAGACACACAAAACGTACACACACATTCATTACTTACACATGAACACAACACCTTTTGGCTCAGCTAATTAGAACCATGTGAGGGCTGCATGCGTTCTGTGTAGGGGGAGTGAATTGTCATCTCTGCAATTTGCATTTAAAGGCTGTTTAACGGGTCTGATACCGGCTAGGGGGGCTCGCAGTCTGCCCACACTTGGGCACAGGCCCAAAATGAAATACCAGCCAGAGACACCCATTAATATTACTCAGTCAACAGTCACAGAAAGACTGCGCAGCAGGAGAGGGTGCTGAAACAATGCAGTCATGACCCATGCATTGAAATGACAGTTTTGTGGGATTTTAATGTTTTAACTAATCGAAGGCTTACACAGTCTGCCGTGGTGTAACATCTACACACAAGGCCTCTGAAAAAACACTTTGGGGCAGGTTTTCATTAGACAGCAACAATTTGAGTTGCCTACTAGAGGTTGTTGGAGTGCAAGCTGCTTTGACAAAAATCTCTTTTTAACTGTGGGAAAATTTAATGTTAATACTAGAGCAAATATGATCAGTCTTTTTTTTTCATTTAAAAATGCCAAATGTCCAGTATAGTTACAGCTTCTCACTGGTGAGGATTTGCTGCTTTTCTTTTCTTTTGTGATTGTAAACTGAATATCATAGGAATTTGGCCCGTTGGTCGCACAAAACACCCAATTAGAAGATGTCACTTTGGGCTTTAGGAAGTTGTGATGGACATTTTTCTCTTTTTTTCTGATATTTGATAGACTAAACAATCAATTAAGCAAGCCCTTGTTGATATATTGTATTTGGTTTATTGATTAGATTAAAAACACTGTCGCGTTTTGTACGTTTGTGTCTCAGGTCACAGTTAGGACGGAGCCCCTTCAGTCAGTGTAGGGCATCTAAGTCTTTGGTGTTAGTGTATATGAGGGCAGGAGGTCAGACCCCTGGCTGTGCGGCCAGATCAACTTCCATCAGATAAGAGCTCATTAACACACTGAACTGGAACACAGGCCCCCCACGTATATGTGTTTGTGTGTATTTATATAATTGAGAGAGCATGTTCACATCCTTGATGATGTACACATGCCAACAAAAGTTCATTTGTTAATGTAAATTCCTGTCTGCTTTCTGTACAGCTACTTGTATGTATTGTATCTCCAAATTCCTACATACAGTATGTAGTGGGTTGCTATTAAACTCCCATTGTCTGCAGCAGTGTAGTGTCTAATAGGCTCAGAAATACAGTATAACTTATTGCGTGAAGCCCATCATCTGTCTGCTGGTGTTAGCCGGCCTGTCTGGGGATCAGCCTGCACGCCCCCCCCCCCCCCCCCCCCCCCCCCCCCCCCCCCCGCCCAGCTTCCTGCTCTCCTGCCTGGAGGAGGAGACGGGGAAAGCCCGGCTTTAGGGAGATGGAGACCCACAAAGGGCCAACACCCCTCTTCACCCCTAGGGCTGCATTTTGTTTTTAAAGCCATAATAAATCAGACAGGAAGCTTGCAGCTACCTATGCAATCTATCGCCACAGGAAGAATACATAGGCCGTATAAGATCCATTAATGACCATTTTAAAATAATAAACGCAGGAAATTTGTTTTCATAAGTGGTCTCGTTTTAGATTTGTTCCGCTATAGCTGCAGGCAGTTTTTTCAAGTATTAATATGCTGGAGAGTGTGTGTTTTGTGCATGTGTGTTTGTTTTGAAGTCTGCAGGCATATGTTTTAGTGACCGACTGAATTGCTTTACATTCACGGTGTATGAAGTCAGTTATGAAGAGGGTATCCGTAGCAGAAAATCCAGGTGCCTTTTTACATTATGCTGCAGGGGAAAGATTTCAAGAGAGTCAAGTAGTCCTCCTACACTCCTCACATCCACCTTCTTATTTGCTCAATAGAGTTTCTCCAACTCCGGCCCTGTTTACACCTGGTATTAACATGTGTCTTGGGTGATCCGCATTGGGATCCGATCGCTCATACCACATTCGGAGGTGGTGAAGCTGAAGTACATCAAGTCATTTTTATTTATTTATTCATACTAGGCGCGGGAAGTGCATTGCTGCTTGGTTAAAAACATCAACACGTTGCAAACGGAAATGATGTACGTGTTTATTTGCATATAGAGCAGTGGTCACTCGAGACGCATGAGGAGACGCATGTTAATGCCAGGTGTAAACAGGGCCTATTTAACCTGACATTCTGTACATCTTCATCAGGGAAATTCAGAAATGTGTTAAATAGCTTCACTCTATCTTAAATTGTCTTCAAAGGAAAATGCTGCCTAGGAAATGTTGATTATTTTATTGGTGGTTATTGCTTTCTGATGGACATTGTTGGGAAGGAAGTGGCCTAATCCTTCCCCTCTTCCCTCCGTCCGTCTTTCCTTGCAGCCTGCTTTGCATTGAGCACTATATCACAGGCTACAGATACCGTCGTCACATTGACAGCAGCTCAGATGCACAGCTGTGCGAGCCTAGTGTCCTCGGGTTACTTGTATCCTTCAGTCGATGTGTCTGTTATTCCCTCTGGTCACCGCAAGAGTCGAATAAAAACGTGTGACTCTTCTTGATATCTTGTTCTCGTTCGGATGATGATCTTGGAAGGCTCGACTGCGCTCAGTTTATTTGTAGGAGACAGGGGGAATGCTGCCTCTTGGATAGTTGGAGATATTTAGTTTGGAGATGGTTGTGTCTGTGTCATTGAAGTCAAAGGCTGCGCTGAAAAAAATATATTTCCCAGTAAGCGAGATAATCTTATTTAGATTTAAATTTGATTACATAATGGTCAAAGTCCTATCTAGTTATCTAACCTGATAAATTGCACTATGGATCACTAACACTATGCACCCACACGTAAACCACATCCAGACCCCTCCCCTCTCAGTCTCTCATCAGCCTTCTTATTAAAGTTAGCTTTGTGAAACCACAGTGTTTAACAGCAGAGCCGACATTCTTCCTTTTGAAAAATAAACAGCTGGACACAGGCCGGGCCAGTCGGCAGCCCACGAGGACCTCAGGAGCACCCAGAGGAGCGAAAGGGCTCGGTGCCAGGCAGCGAAGCCCGGGACGTGGAGAACACGCACACAACAGCCAAGAGGAACTCTCTGAACAGACAACATCCATGTAATGATAGTTACAACACTGATTCATAGAAAACATTGCTGGATGCAATTATCTGTTGACATAATATCATCTTAGCTGTGAGGTCATTAAAAGCAGGAAATGATGTGGAGCGGGTGAAAGAGGAAACGCAGATTATAACACATTTAAGGGATTTTGCATCCATGTGTTCATATTTAAGAATCAGATTGTGGGTCGTCACCTCTTGGCTAACAGTGGAAATATTCATTTCCAAAAAAAAAGAGCCTGTTATTGAGCAACATGCTATGTGAGTGCCTGTTTATATTTATATCTTTGTTCTTCCAGGCAAGTCAGAGAACTGAGGTAGTGCTGTTTATGAGTTTTCTCATGCCCCTCGCAGCTCCTTATAGTGGTGCAAGGATACAAAAAGAATGAACTACTCTTGTACTCGCCCCCAACATAAACATGGGCCAGATGAGTGTTTCTTATTACCACAGTTGGACATAAAAGTAATAGAGTTCTGCATTTTTGACAAATATATGACTATCAAGTAGCAGTTTTACCATAGTAAGTTATTTTAGCATCTTCACAACAATGTTGGATCCAATGAAGCGTTACTAAATAAAAACTTACAATTATACAATAGAGAACATTCAAGGAGATTTGTTCCAAAATGAGATATCAATCATTTGAGAAACACATGGCATCAAAGTAAAGCTTGATTTAGAAGAACATCTGATTTGTGACTTTGCATACAGCAATTCTTTGTCTGATGCACATGATTTCAAGACACTGGTTGTTTTCAGCAAACCAGCGTGCATCAAAAGCATCAAGTGGTGTGTTAAACCGCAGGGACATAATTCACTTCTTCAGCCTTGGATTGATTTAAGAGCATCGCCGCAGAATCCTTCATGGTGTTTCTGGAGCAAGAGAATCGCTTAACTTAGCAGATGGCTGTTTGAAAGGTTTCTTTTAATACAAGACAGCATTTTTTCTATCTAGTAATTATTTTAATATGTCTTGATTATATGTGCTTGTATTCAGAGGCGTTCTTGGCTATACACAGCAAATAATGTCAGATCTTAATGCAACTTTTCAACAAATTAGTGACTTAGTAGCAGGCAAACCCCCCCCACAATTTAACAGCTAATATGTCACTTTAAAAAGGAAAATGTAAAAACATGAGCATTGTCAGCCACATCCTCTTTTAGGAAAGTAAGCAATTCTGGTTTCAAGTTTAAGGGGACACGTACCAAATACTAGCAGCTTGGAGGTATTTTTGAAGTTGTTTTGTTTCATTTTTGTCCTCCTTCCTTCTTAAAAACAACTGTGATAAACCTCTTATTTTATTCAACCCTAAAAAAGCTCTAAAATAAAGTATGATAAGGCCATAATAGATTTCCCCAAATACCTCAAACAATCAGTCAGTATCTAAATATTTTCACAGGGATTCCATATTTTCAGCAAGAGCTCGTGTAGTCTGGTTGAGAGCACAGTAGGAGTGGCAAGAGCTTACCGAGCAGCGCTGGGCAGACACGCCACCAAATGTGGAAACTATTACGATGTTTTCTTTAATTATCACAAGTGGCAGGTGACAAGGTGAATAGCCTTTTAATGGGGGAGCAGAAAAAACTCTTTAACACCACCGTGTGGCCTCTGGCTGGTTGACAGCACTGTGAGGTCAAACGATATGGGCCTAAACCTGTTTAATTATTCATCTGAATTTACAGGACAGCGAGGATCTGAGACCCAAACAGCCTGAAAATAATCCGCCAAACCTGTAGTAATGTGTAATAATAGTAGTGTGTAAACAGGCTTTAATTACAATCCCATCATCTGTTAAGATGTCCAGCATGGATAAAGATCCACAGAAATAAGTTTCCACTATCAGTCTTTTGCTTGGCGTTTACAGCCCAGTTAATCCATCAGGAATGTAGCGAGGCTGAATCCAGCTGCAGGATGGGACGCGAGCACACCTGGATTTATTGGACAGATAGCATCTCTGGACGTATACCCAGACAAACAGGGAGGCAGAGTTGGAGCAGAGGTTATCGTTTATCCCTGCATCCCTCCTCAGACACAGAGTGGAATGAGCAACCAGGGTGTCTCTCCTAGGGAACCATCGGGGTGGTGTCGGAGGTGTGAAGCAGGGCATCGGTGATCCAGATGGTCTCACTGTGCCGAAACATGCTCCTGCTTAGTGTAAAAGCCCCTCGACGGGCTTGTCACTCTCCCAGCACCTCTTTAATGAGAGCTGAGCTTGTAAAAACTGGGCCCGAAACCTTTTGAACAAGCCCTCAGCATCACTGGTCCATGTTATTCTGTCATAACAGGGAGGCGAGGGCATTTTGGAGTGGAGCGCAGGACATCTCTCAACAACTTAACACCACCGCTTGGGGAGGGGTGTATTTACGTGCAGTGTCAGGCCTGCTTTCTCTCTCAGTTTGACCTTTCCAAATGTGTCTCTGTCTTTTTGTCCCTTATTATTATTTTTTTTCCCCTGTGTCCCAAACCTTGTGCTCTTTTACAAGCGATGAACTCTTTGCTTCCTCCTCTCCATCCTTGTCTCTATTTATGATTTGAGGAGTGTATATTTAACAGAGGCTCTGGGATCTGGATGGCCTGAGGCTGCAAGTACATTCACAGTGGGTCAGTCTGTTCGCTGTGTGTATACATTAACCCAAAGTTCAGCCAGGAGTGAGGTGGGGGGATGGAGATGGCTATCACACATACTGTAAACAGACAATGAAGAGATGCAGAGGGACATTCTCAGGGTGGGCGCTCCCTCAGGTGTGTCTATCTAACAAGCTAATTTCCTGGTTTTATAGCCGCCAGTGGCAGCAGCAGATTATTGGCAGGTCTATTGTGCTGAGGCAGAAAATATACTAGTGGACCACAGGCCAACTCCACCATGGAATGAGAAATTTGAAAGAAAAACCCAATAATTATACATTTGTGTTTTTAATAAAAGGAACTATGAATCATCGGGGGTCTTTTGAGGGAGTCAAAACGAGGCAGGAACACAATCAACTCAAACACATTAAGTTCAAAACCTCAAATGGCAAAGAGTTAACCAACCAAGACGTCCCGTCGTTCTGCTCTCATGTTTACAGCCGTGTGTAACACATCCACGGCTTAACATGGAACCGCAATGGCTGCAGTTAAAGTATCAGCTTCATCGTGTGTGAAACAGCCTGCCAAAGCCGCTTGACGGGTCATTTCACTCTCTGAGGTTTTTCTGACCCTGATTTGAGGATTTTGCACGCATGTCGTTTTCCCAGCAGCATGGGTATCTGAACAATAATTACAAACATTTTACACTGAAATTGCCATGTGTCTAACCGGATCCGATCAGCTGGAGCTTGGGTAGAAATCTGTGTAAGTGTAAATACGTGCTGTATGTAGGCCTATACCTTTTTTTTATGTGTGCCAGCGATTGTGTGCGCATCAGCAGGTTTGTGGCCGATGGTGCTGTGACAGTGTGATAATGGGTGTTAAATAAGTGTTAATGAGCGCACAGTGGTGGACACACGCCATGACTTGCCGCCATTAAATTGAAACACTCGGTTTCTGTCAAGAACGCTGTCGCTGCTGGTTGTCTTACTGCATCGGCCAGATGGAGGCACATATGGGGGAGGGGTGGGGGGAGGAGTTGGAGGAACTTAGTATACCGACATATACTGCACATGTTGAAACTTTCTATCAGTGTTCCATCTGTTTTTTACATATTGAGCAAACGTTTGTGTGCATTCTTGTTGCAGAGTGTGTGTGCGTCTGTGTGTGTGTGTGTGTGTGTGTGTGTGTGTGTGTGTGTGTGTGTGTGTGTGTGTGGGCTCACCTCGCATGTGTGTTCCTACGTTTCTGCATACCATCCAACCATCTCCATTGCCAGCCTCTGTTGGGACTTCTTATCTGCATATTTGCTATTTCACTCAAGAATCATAATAAAATGAGTCCTGAGTGTATTTTGGGAGCCAGGAGAGTATATCACAGATGTCCAGTCAGCTCTGGTTACACATGGAATATCTGGGTTGAACATGTGGACAATCTATCAGGTCCACCATCTCTCTTTCCTCTCATTTTCTCTCTAACTGCATTCAAATTTTACTACTTTCTTTTCTTTCCTTTCCTTTGCCTTTCTGGACAGTCAGCGCACACATTTAGAGTTTAGATGGATCGGATCTTCAAGGTGTCAGATGCGTGTGAATGTGATCTAGTGATTGTGTGCTTCCTTGTGTGTTTTTGTGTTTGCTACAAGATAATTGTCACAGTTCAGGAGCTGCAGCCACTGTCGGGAAGAGGAGGGCTGCTGTGGTTTCACCAAACAAACAGCCAGAAATATCCAGATGCACACACACATTTTTATGGTGCTGTCGATGTTTTACTTGTTGTTAATACTTCTTAAATCCAGGCACCAGGGACGCACTTTTGGACCCGAGCAGGCCAGTTTTTGGTCTTGTTTATTTACTTGGAGTGTTTTCTCACGTCCATGTGGTTCTGGTTGTGTGATTTGGAACGAGGACAAAGACGGAGATGAGTAGAGAGAGTAGAGAGAGCAAGACGGCGGCAGGAGGGAGCGTCAGAGAGACAGATGTGTGCAATGTGACTCTGATAAATGGAAATGCAAGAATTTAAGATATATGCGAGGTGTGCATATGGAATCTGATATCACAATTCATTTCAGTGTCTTTCTGTCATTTTAAATTGCACTATGTCTCAATAAGCAAATATGCTATTATTGCAACACTGTCTTGGCATTCAGTTGCTGCCTTCACTGCCTCAAGCCTCATGTGATTCCTTTTACACTCTAAACAAAGAGTTGGGCTGTTATTTAAAGCAAGGATTAAACCAAAGAAGTATGTATACACAGCTATAACTGCCCAAATTGGCCCTTAAATAGCGAACTCATTTATAACACACAACGGGCCAATAAGGAGACCTGACCCAAATCAAGCCGCTCATCATAAAACATGTTGTTGAGAGTAACAGCCAAACCACCCGTGCAAAGCACTTCTCTAATGCAGTTTTAATTGGGGGAATTGGCTCGAGTTGTCATCTACAAGCAACGAAGTCAGCACACACGGGCGGGAGGAAAAAACGCTTCTGATCAAATTAGAGAGCATTTTGTTTGCTTCGAGATGGGAGGTCGGACTTCTGGCATGTGCTTGAACTTTTATTTAGGATCTGTCTATTTATTTTACATAGGAGCACATGGGTTTGTTAGATGCTTTTGAATGTTTTTATGCAGGGCACTGAGTGATCCAAGCCTAACCGTTGCAGACTGATTGACTGCAGGGATACTTGTGGTGCTCTGTTCATTTTCTAAATGATAATTTTGCGTTACCTGGCTGCTGCTTAGCACATTATTAGACATCTGTGATCTGTGAGCACCGATTTTTCCCCGCTGAGTGAAGGCTGTGTGCCTGTAAACGTAATCCATTTTGCTCTGCTGGTAGAAAACATCCATATTAACTCACAGCCAAACACATTTTTTCCCTATTCAGTCTTTCATATGGGAAAACAGAAGATTTTTCACTCACATTTTGTTTTTTAAAGCTGCAAAATGTATTTTAGTGCTGATAATAATTGACATACACATGGATATTCACTGCCTTTTTTTTATCACTGCCTGTGTGTCTGTGCCAGCCTCCTCCTCTGAAGAGCCTATCTGCTGTAAATCACAGAAAATCCTCCATAACACCTTCGTGTTTTATAGTTTTCCAATTGCTCAGACCTGACTTCTTTGTACCTTTCGGAAACAACATTCTGGGCCCTTTTCACAAGTAGATGTCTAGGAGACGTCTCTCCTGGCACAGGATGTCCTATTGATTTATTTGTGGCAGATGTTTTGATCAAATCAGACAGACTTGACAATTTGTCTGTCTGGTACTCCAATTCATCTGCAGTGCAGATCAGCTGATTTTATTTGGCCTAATTACATCTGAACTTTTAAACCCTCTGTGTTCACATTGGCTCTATCTGTCTCTGTTTCCTCCTCTGTCGGGAAGACAGACAACGGTAAATGGAGCGTAAGTGCCAAGATGTTTATCTTTCCTGTCCAGGATTTTTTATGTCTGGATGCCTGTGTGTGTCTGTATGTGCAAGTTCACGTGTATTTCTGTGTGCGCATGTGTTTGCGGACAAAGCAGGTGAAATGCAGGGCGTCACATGGCTCCTGTTGGAGGTGTAACGTGGACAGAGGGGGTGACTGCAGGAGATCGGAGGGGCAGGAGGGGTGTAGGGAAGCGCTGTGTGTACCCCAAGCAAACAGGCCAGATAAGATCAGAGTGGAGGGAGCGCAGCTGGAAGCCTTCCTGAGTTGACCCCTTTCTCCGCCTCTCTCACATTCCTCCAAACCCCTCGCTGCCCTCTTTTCTCCCCGTTCTCTCTGTCCCCACTTTTTTACCTCCTAACATCTCTTTCCTGCTTCTACTCATCTTTTCACTCCCAGCCCCCATTCAGCCGGCCGCTCCATCCATTATTCTTTATTTTTCAAACAATATCCTCATGTTTGGAGTTTCCTCAGATCGTTTTTCTCCTTCTGTGTGGTGTCTCCCCTCCTGTTCTTGACTTAACTGCCTCTTCTCCATCTCCCCTCTCCTCCTCCTCCCCCTCTCAGCAGGACCCCAGTAAAGTGGGGTCAGCCTTTAGCATGTAATGCTATGTCTTTTCTCTGTTTCTCCCTTGCTCTTTGACCATGTTCATTAATACTAGCCTCTCTAAACTGACCGATTGCCTTTCATGTTTTCCCCTGGGCCATGTCCTAGACATGACAGTAGACCTAACATTTCAAAGTAAGATCTCTCTGCTGGGGTGTGTATGCTTTTTGTGCGTATTTATATTTGTGGGTCTGTTTAATAGGATCAAGAAAAAGCAGAAATAGTGCAAAGCAGCTGTGCTTGTTATTTTTTGTGATCTAATTTAATATAATCGAGGGAAGCCATTGAAGACATGGTGTCGTTCATCAGGGTGAGAGACTGAATTTCTTTTTTCTGCTGCAAAAATAATTGTTCACCACATTAAGATGAAAATGTGTGAGGAAGATGAAGAGGAGAAAAATGAGGAGAGGGGGAGAAAGATGAACCCCTCACTGTCTGTCATGTCTTGGAATGATTGTCATGTATATTTAGCTCAGCGTATGGTGACACAAAGACAGCTGTTGTTGCCAGCTCACTTTTATTTTGGCCTAGCATTGGTCCCTCCTGTCACTTTAACCAGACCCTCTTCTGAAAATAGTCTGTGCCGCTGACAGACTGTTGAGACAGATCACATGCTGCAGAACTGAGATATTATCTTTAGATATTAATACAACCCAGGGTTTATGGATCTAATAACCCAAATTAACTGAACTCCGTCTCAAGGTTCAGTTTTAGACGTTTGCAGCCGGCCGCACCAGCATCAGCATGATGTTGTTTGTTCAGCCTCTCATGTCCAGTAATAATCCTCAGCCCGTAACCTCACAACCTCTTGACCTTTTAGCAAGAGTGGAGCCCCATAATCTCTCCTGCAGTAAGCTTTAAACCCTAAACAACTTCTATTTACTGTGTCCAAAACAGGATGCCAGAAGAGCAACCCACTACCCCCACCACCCCTCCCACCCTACCCAGCCTCAGACCCCTCCTCTCTAGGGATTGGCCCTCCATCAGCACCCTGGCACTATTCTCACACCAGAAGTAGAGGAGGGAGTGGAGGATGGATGGGGTGAATGGGTACTGTAATAAGCAGAAGAATTGTTTTTCAGCAATTTAGCTAAAAATTGTGTTTTTAAAAGTACCATTTGCTACCCAAACCCTATGTTATTTAAACACTGCTTGTTTTGTCACTTACCTTAGAGGGAGTTGGTGCCTAATTGGCAGGCCATTTGTGTTTTGTCCGCAAGTTTTCGCTATAAACTGCGGTGGTGAAAATCTTCTTGCAGCAGGAAACACAACTTTTGTGTACATTGTGACAAATTCCTGGGATTAAATTAGTTTAAACCATTGTGTTTAAAAAATTATGTTATTTTTTCCTGAGAGGTCAAAACTCCTCCAACACTTGTAGTATAAAGAACACCTTTATACTACAACCCATGTTCGGCTTGGGGTCTTCATCTGGATCATCATACACAACACATAACATACAAAGAAGAACAGATGGTTCTCTGTAATGTCTTTTATGAAAACCCGTGCACCTTGTAAGTAGCTGAACCAGATAGCCATACTCAGTTTCATTTAAGAAGGATAAAATCCCAAAACAAATGTGCATTTGTTGTTTTATTTTGTAACACATTATTGGTTATCCTGGGATTCACAACAAACGCCTATGGAGAAAGAATGAGGATCAGGGCTATAGGTCTTTTTAAGGGGTAGGGGGTAACGGGGGAGTTGCAAGAGAACTGAAGGGGGTTGGGGGGGGGGGGGGGGGGGGCGTGTTGAGGGTTCCACGACAGGCCTGATCTGTTAGCTCAGGGGGTCAAATGGCCCTTCACACAAAAAAACGGATCAAATGACCCGGCTTTAATGGTCTGAAGTTGTCCGTCTGTCTACTTGTCAGTCTGTTGGTCTGTTTACAGGTCTGCCAACTGTCAATCATCAGTCACTTAGTCTCTCACATGCAAACACACACACACACACACACACACACCATGCCCTGGCCCCTCAGACCATTATCTGACCCCAGGCGCTGATACCAGACTCGACCGTGGTTGATGTTGAAGTTGGAGATGGAGCTGAATCGAGTTAGTCGAACTCTCATTGGATCCATATAGCACAAAACAAAAAGACCCCGAGGAGGGCATCTAACCTGGTTACAGAGAGCAAACAAATATGTTTTACCACTGGGGCCAATATAAACAGGTATATGAACATGTACACAAACGCAAAGCTTGCATGCCAACACATACATTCAATACAGTACACACACACACACACATACATAGCCATGTAGCAATAGGTGCATGTGATAGAAACACACACACAGATTTTGGATGCAAACCAACAAACCCATGAGGATTTTGATTGTACTCCAGCATGTCCAGCATATGAGGCGTAGAAAGGAACAGGAAAAAGAGAAAAAAGAATGGCGTCTTTCCTGATCCCATCTTCCCTCTTCCCCCATGAAGGCCACAGAAAGAGACAATTGTTGTCTGTCCTCTTTCTCCTCATTGCAGCAATCATGTATCCCTCTCTCTTTTCATCCTACACAACTGTGCTCTTCACATAGTTTGGATACGCATAGAGTGTGCAAAACAGGCCTGCTTCATGCGTTGGAGACCCACACCATGCCCCTCTCTCCTGCTGGTTGTGATTGTACGTGTGGTATTGGGCTCTTTAGTCTTGTGTACTGTGGTGTCACATTTGTGCTATGTGGTGTGGTATTGTGGTAACACTGAGGGGGCGGAGGGCAGACAGGCTAAACAGGGCTCTTCTTTAAAGTGAATAAAAAGTCTTTAGTTTTAGTAAAATCCTGTTTTTCATTCACATTTCTTTTGACACACTCTGGCATAGACGGACATGTGTGCACACTTGAGGTACGCTCATGATCCTGTCTCTGATTAGATGTTTTCTGCAAGTGCAGCCCATGTGTGCAGGCTATGACGCTACTTTTGCCTATAGAAGTGCACTCAAACACTGCAGACAGCTTCGGGAAAGCATCAGTAACATCCGCTTTGACCAAAAGAACCCGCATCTGGCTGGCGTAATGAACAACAGTGCCTCCTCCACTGAGCAAGCACGGGAGACACCTAAAAGATCTTTTTGAATGTCTGACAGAAATAGCTTTCATATATGTTAATCAATAGAGCTATTGACAGATGCTTTACATGCATTCATATGTAGTCAAAGAAGTGTGAAACGAATTCTTCATCTGATTTCTCTTCTGCAACCCTTTACATTTTTAGAAAGTGCTTTAACCATGTCCAATCAGAAACTCCTGCTTTTGACAGATTTTTGTTTCTTTATATTGATGGTTAAATTGATCTCAAGCTTAATCCCATTGTAAGAGCCAGAATCCTGCTTCAACCCCTGTTCTTGTCGGTTTCTCAAATCCTTTGTTTGACTGGTTTCGGCAGAGCAGGGCTCAGCCAAAACCACCGCTGTCGCTTTCAATTGACAGGATCTCAGTTGTCGTTTGATTGGCGCTCCGTTCTTTTCGGGCTGTGATTCAGTCAAGATGTTTCCACTGTGAAGGACTGTAACCGTATAATGCCATAATGAGGTTGCCAGCACATTATCCGACTCCACACACACCTGCAAACCAGTCTTAGAGGACTGGGATTCTCATTAGTTGAATCAAAGGTCTTCTGTTCTTGTGTCTGTTCACTTTGCTGTTTTATGCTTTTCATTTCTAATCAATCATTTGTTCTGTTTAGTCTCTTCTCTTCTCTCTAAGTAGGAATACAGATGTCAGGGCCATTTGCTACCCTTGTGTTGGAGAGATGGGGGTATTAAAGGGGGACAGTAAAAGTCTCAGACCACTGTTGAACATGATCCTCAATGCGCCGTTAACCATCAGCTGGCCTGAACTGATCTTTCCTTCCACTCCCCCCTCCAGCTTTTTCTCCCTCTTTATCTTTTCTCCTTCTTTCACTCTTGTTCTCACTCTCTTAACCCGTCTCTCTAAAATCATTCTTGCTCACTCTTCATATCTTCCAACCCATCATCACTATTAGGTTTTTTTTCTTAGCATGCTTTCCATGACCAACCCTGGCTATCTTCTTTCCCTCTCATTCTACAGACCATGGCCAGATAGTATTCAGAAATAATTTTACCGTCTTTTGATTTGATGGATTAGGAAAAAACAAATCATGTCCGCCAAAGTCAGCTACAGAAACTGATGCTGATTATAGCATTTTTGTTCCGTGTTGTTTAATATATGTGGCTCTGCGGAATGAAATTATATTGTCTTTTTGTGAAAACCACAAACAGTAGAGGCCCCAAGTTTAAACTAAACACTAAGAATGATTTGTAGACAGTTTAATCCAGGTTTGCTATTTACAGAGCCGGACTTGTTCTTTTCCACTCACTTACCCATCCGTTGACCAGGGCTGACCTTAACATCTTAGGAAGCATCTCTTTTTCCACTCATTTCCTCCACTCATTCTCATTCAGTTTCCCCCCGGAGTATTTGGTGTCCACAAATCCCCAGAATGTGGACTCTCTCTCCCCCCATATAGCCCTCATGTGTCACCAGAGACACATGTGTTAGCCTATTAGCACGCTAAGTAGCACTCTCCAAATTCTCCTGATAGTTTTTAATGAAGCCTCTTGCTATAGGGATCAGAGCAGCAGTGTTAAATTTAGGCTTTCATTAACCTCTCCGTGGATCAGTTTCCTGCTATTGTCAGACAGCAGGCGCAAGTGTGGTGGACAGTGAGGGCTTTAGAGGTGTGTGTGAGTGTGGGTGTAAAGTTAGTGCCCCGATGATCAAGTCCAGAGAGCGGAGATGAGCAGAAGGATCATCACCTCAACTGAGGGACAGATAGCTGGTAATAGATGCGTCGATGGACAGAGCAGTAGGATGTATAGATAGACAGGGTGATAGACAGATGGAGGTGTGAAATGAAAGCACCTGGTCCAGAGAGTGAGGAGGCCAATCCTGGGGGTGGATCAACGGGTCATGACCCCTGACAGGTGTGGAGGATGGATGCTATCGCTGCAGCATTCGTGAGGGACAGATGAAGACAGCAGAGATAGGAAGAAGTTGCCCACACTGAGGGGGAAGGAGCTGCAGGGGCAGATCACAACTCAACACCAGTCCTGCTTCCTGGTCTGTGTGTGTGTGTGTGTGTGTGTGTGTGTGTGTGTGAGCATGCATGTGTGTGAGACATACTGTATGTGCTCATACTTCAAGGATCCCATATCAATGCCAAGTGCTTTTTAAAGGCCTCTTTCAAATTCAAATTTGAACTTATCCCTCTAATTTCTTGTCAAGAAATATTTTTCTCAGCAAGCCAACACATCACTCAGTGAATCTAATTTATCCAGCTTTGCTCAGGTCCATATATGGTATATATTTGACTTATGTTAATGAGAGCTTCTCCTGCCAAACCAGAAGAAGATAAACATACTTCAAAGTTGAGCATAAGGGAATCACTTTCCTGTCAGTCTTTCACCGAGACTAAGACTCATGCTGCTTGTGGGTTTGCTTTGCACTGAATGAAACTGCTGCAGGAAGTCACAGATTGAACAGGAGCAAATACATTTTTAATTTATTAAAAGTGTATTAAAAGTAAACACTGAAACTTAAAAAAATAACTGAAACAATACATCCATTAATCCATTAGTCGATTGACAGAAAAATAAAATTAATTTCAAAAACGCAGATCATTCCTCTGTTCCAGCTTCTCAACTGTGAGCATTTGCTTCTTTTCTTTATTATCAAGCTGAATATCTTAGAATTTTCAACTGTTTGTCAGACAAAACATTTTATAGACCAAATGATTAATTGATTAAAGGAAAATGAAAACAATCATTAGTTGCAGCCCTAATAAATACAGAGATAGAAAGACTAAAGTCACAGGACATGCTTTGTCTATTCAAGTAGAATGGTTGAGGCTGTATCTGCTGAGATTATGAATGAATATGAAACTTCTTACTCCACCTTTATTATCTTTTACACAGTGGCGATAAATGTCAAAAGGCAACTCAGCAGAAGAAAAGACACATAAACCTCCATCCTGGTGACTTTGAGATGAGCACAGAATGTGCAATGAAGTGCTACATAAATGCAAAGACACGGCAGAGGCCGTAATGTGGCTTCCAGCTAATTAGAGTGAAGAAGGCAAAGAGAAAAGAGGTCAAATTGGGTGGCATCTGATTGGCGTGTCATGGCTTTGAGTGAGGCATCAGCTCGTGGTTGGACTTTGGTTAGTGGCTGTACATGTATGGTTGTGGGTAATTGTTAAGTGTGTGTTTGAGTGTGTGGTGCAGAGGATCTGGCAAATCTTCGCTGACGGAGGCCAGGATGCCAGGCACCATCGGGAATGTCGGGAATGCTGGATGCCCTTTCACAATGACCTGTGTTTGTCGTGTGTTTGTGTGTGTGTGTGTGTGTGTGTGTGTGTGAAAGAGTGAGAGATAAGTGAGAGACTTAAGGGAGTAAGCAAGTGGCCTTGAACAGTTTATAAGGTCTCCCTTATAAACACAGCGACCCCGTAGCGATGCTTCTTACCTACTAACAGCCGAGCTAAATGCACTAATACATTTTCCATGCCTGCCGTTGCAAATAGACTCTCATTATACGGAGCTTGTTTCATTTAAAAGGCATGTAACCTCTTGTGCTGGGGGTTTTAACGCAGAACTATTTCTAGTTTTCATTAAAATTCTCACTCTATATTTGGATGTTTTTTTCTGTGAGCTGTCTAATTAAAAAATATCTCAGGAAATCAAGATCAGCTTTGGACACTGAATTTGTGGTATGAAATAGAGAACAGATGTTTTTGGGCTAATTAAGTCAAATATTTATTTCTTTGACATTTTGTTGGTCTCTTTTGTTGTGTTTTGCTAACCTTTACAGTCTCACAGTTAAAAAAACAAACTTCGAAGTGCCCCGGTAGCTCACCGGGTAGAGCGCGTACCATGTGTCAAGGCTGGGTCTCTCTCTCTACTGTCCTGTCAAATAAAGCGAAATGCCAAAAAAACAAATTAACAAACCTCAAAGCAGTCAGTGAGTGGAAGTAGAGAGCTACCATGTTTGCAATCTCTCGCCTATGCATGTTAAGGGAGCTGTGTTGTGGTCATTTTTCTCCATGATAAGTCTATCTGTTATTTATGTCCTTGGCATGGAGAATCCTGCCTTGTGTTTAGCATCCGTCATGCTCTTATCAGAACTGTTGGGGGTAAGGCTTCCTGATCGATTGGCTGCTCCTGCTAAGTGGACGCCCCCCAATTTGTTAAACGGACAACCCAGAAAAAGCCGATTTCACTCCGTGCACAGAGGAGTGACTGTTTGCTGTGGCACATAGATCACATTTGGGGAACACTAAAGCTCAGGAGTGTCTTGCAGCAGAGGAGTGAAGGCCATGTTTGGAGGAGTGTGGAATGCTTTGGCCCGTTGTCGTCCCGCTGGTCCGGTGATGGCGGTGTCAGGTTGACTGTGATCCCGAGTTACTTGCATTCCCGTCGTCCCCTCCCTAAAAACATAACACCGACCAGCCCAGTACTGGGGCTGGATCATGGCATCGACCCACCGGCCGTTATTGTCCCACCACCGTCTTCTCTGTCATATAGAGACAGGCATGCTAATCCTTGTGTCCACACGAAAACACATCAGATGTCAGGGGGGTTAAGATGGGAAGGACGCAGTCACCTTGCGCAAACGGGACATGATGTTTTCAGACAAATGGATAAACAGTCAGACAGGCAGGCAGCCAGACAGACAACGGACCGAGGCTCTGCCAAGAACCCTTAAAACAAAGTCCACCGGAAGGAGCTTGGCATATTTAAGCTTTACTATTATAGTCTACTTACACAAAAGCATATTTGAATGTGACCATAGCCTTAAACATGCATGCATATGTATGTGAGCACACACACACACACATACACATACACACACAAGCTATTCTTGTCTAACCACTCATCTGAAAAAGTGCGGAGCTGGTTATGTTACATTGGGAAGGGCTGTGGAGGATTTGGAGGGCAGATTTTGAAGCTGGATAACCTCTCGGGCAGTTTAATGTCACTGTCATTGTTGTTGGCTCTGCGCTGCGCTGCTGACTGCACAACTCCTGATTTAAACTTAAACTTCCTCATTATGGCAATAATTGTTCTGGTGAGGTGGAATGTGGGCTCAGTCTGTGTGTGGCCCGACATCGCCCGCCTGCAATGTGGCTCTAAATGCTGAGCTTCCCTCGGGGAGGTTTGCGCTGCCGTGCTTTACTTTGCCTCCACGCACGCTGATCCTCGAGGCTGCAGGCAGAGTTTAGAGCTCTACGTTTTTGGCAGAGATTCAGTTTGAGTGACTTTTCAATGGACTAATAATGTGAAAGCAATTACAATCAGCCACACATGAATTGTGGGGAAGGACAATAATGAACAGAGAATGTAGATTCATTTTGTCATTTAAATCGATGGTTAAAACACAAAAAACGATTCTGCAAATAATCGCCATGCTGACAGGACTATGTCTCCACTGTCATTGTTTAGACACATAGCCAACGGAAAAACCATTGAATTACCAGCCAGTGTGGTTTGTTCTTCCAAACTTTATAAAGTCCTGTGTCAACACTTCCCCTATTTCCAAATTCCACGCAAAAGCCTCAGGAATCCTCCCCACTGTATCGCCCATTGCCTCCGACAGAATTGTCTCATTGTGAAAATCCGGCCCATAAACGCTGTTTGGACTCAACTTTCCGTAGCGAGCAGTTGTGGTCCATCAGATGAATTGAATCAAGGGAAATGAGGTTCCTCTAAAATGTTTATGTCGCCTACGTGACATCAATAGATTTTGTCATTTTCTATGGATGAAAAAAGAGAACAGATGTGGATTTTAGTACAATTGCTAAATTTAAGGATCAGGCTGGTGATACTCTATATTTTACTTATTGTCAAATAATAAAAGACCAAATCCAACAATGAATTGATCATTCTAACAAGTGTCGTCTGTGCAGCCAAAGCCTGATATATCTTATTCCTCCGTGTCTTAGAGCTTTGTTGCTGTTCAAAAACTGTTAAAAACCCATGAATGAGCCACAGTGCTGCACTGGGTGACGTGTTCCCTCATTACAATAAACACAGGCACTGCAGTTTACTTTGATTAAATCCACTGTGCTGCCGCCACTAGCTCGCCAAATGTGTATTAAACTGCAGATGAAAATAGTCCCCAATAAATGTACTCTCCTGTTTGAGTAACGATTGCTAAAAACTATAGTGTCCAGCTGTGTTAGCCTTTTTTAAACAATGAAAATGTGTATTTGTGACCTGTTTTTAAAGATTTACATCTTCAGTGGGAACAAATGGGCTTCAGGTTATTGCCACAGACAAGATTAGGAAGCTGAATATCACTGAATATGTTGATAATAAGAAAAATATTAAATTTGTCTGGCTTATCCTTTTAATTGTTTTTGCATTACCTTACCAACCTGTACAGGGTATAGATTTGTAGATTGCAGTGCAGAACTTCAGCCTTTTTTTGAAGGAAATCCCAAATCATTAACTCCGTGTGGCCTGGCATGTTGCAGTAAAGTGTGCAGAGTGTGTTTGGCGTGCAGTCACTCTCTGATGTCTATCACTGTGATTAGAAGTGTCATTAGTTCCAGCTCTGCCAGCTCCAGCAGAGCCTGAAAACACATGTTTATCTATGGACACATGAAGTATAAGAACATATGTGCGCGTGCACACACACACACACACACACACACACACACACACACACACACTCCAGGTCCATTCAAGCATGAAAATGTCTGTGCCACACGCAAACAGACGGGCAATCACAAACCTTTCCACTTTCACTCTCTTGTGTTTGTTGGTCTTGTCTGTGTTTGTGTGTGTAGTCTTGTTCCTGTGTTGCTATGTGTGTGTGTGTGTGTGTGTGTGTGTGTGTGTGTGTGTCTGTTTGTCTCGCCACATGTTTATAATTTATGAGGGTCTAATAGAGGATTTAAAACACATTCATTTAAGGAGGACCCAACTCTTTCTGCGTCGCTTGCTCTAGGAAACACAGTTTACATTTCTCTGTATTAATGAACATGAGTGCTGTGTGCTGGGTAGCGAGGCTGCCAGGTTAGATTTGTGTACGTTTTGCTGGACAAGCAGATGTTTGCGTGTAAACACTCCTCCTCCAGATGGGACATCAAATGCATCTCTCAATGGCCGAAAAGGAAAACGTGTCCTTGAGTGCTTTCAATAGATGACTTATGGATACAGACTGTGGATGACATCTCATTTGGCTCAGGGTCTTCCCACGCTTTGACTCTTGCATCAGTGTATCTTGTGTAAAGTATTAAATGGATTATCATTTACTATTCCATGTGTATATATTTCACTAATATCCCATTTAATTGTTTCCGACTCATTCATACAGAGCTCATATTCTCTGACAGTTGATTCAGCCTCTCAGGGGTTGTTTCTTGTAATGTTTGCAGTCTCCATGTGCTCAGATTGTAATGTCTCTGTGTGCAGTGGAATGTGTTTGAAGAGTTGGTAGGAGTACGCTGCCCTCTGCCCCTCTCTCTCCATGCTGTCTGAAGTGTGTTGCCCTTGCCCCTCCGGTGCCGCCCCTCCACCCTTTTTCTCTCCCCGCACCGGACCTCCCCTCATGCCCTCTGCTCCCTGGACGTCTGCGCTCTCAACCCTTACCCCCTTCACTCCCATAGTGCCTCCTCTCCTACCGTCCCCATCCCTCTACCCTCAGCGCCGACCCTCCTTAGTCCTCCGTCTTCACCTGGTGTCCATGCTTCCCTCTGTCCGTCTCCATCTGTGTCAGTGCTGCAGATGTCCCATTATTGACAAGTCCTCTGGGAGCTTACACCCCCACTCTCCCGTGCCGCGCCCCTCCAGCTTCCACAACCTGGAGGAATGTATCCGAGGCTGGGGGTCCACAGCAGTCAAACGCACATACACATCTTGTGTTTTCTGTGGGAAGGAAACAGCAATATTGTGGTGTGAAGACAGATGGCTGCCAGTTCTCATCATCTTCTCAATAACTTGACCTCACATCAGGCCTGAGGGAACTGCCGTGGAGCAAGGTGTATGCATGTGTGTGTGCAGAGGGTAGAGGTTGGATCCCTGCAGTGCAGTTTATAGGACCTCACTTATTAGATTAGTGAAACATAAACGAAGGCCTGTCATTGAAAATGCTCATTAATAGGACTACAGTTTGGATTGTGTTCCTTTATGATCAACTAAATCTTAAGGCTTAGAGCTAATCTTCTTCTAGAGTCATCTCTTTATCTGCTCCTCCTCTATCTTCATCCGCATGTCTGCCATGTGTTGAGTTATAATTGGTCTGTGATGTTGAGCTGGTAGAACTCTGATGACCTTTGGGCCTGGTCGCTGAGAGAAAGTCCACTACCAGGAATGGAAACATCACTCTTCTGCTGGGCCACACAAACGCGCCCCACACACACACACAAACACAGCCAACCAGCAGCGTCACTAGAAACAATGAACAACGAGGCGCTTTGAATAATTCTATTGAGAAATGGAGGCAGAAAGTTGCAACACACTCCTCTACCGCGAGCAATATTGAAGTGATCTACAGATATCATTCAACCTTGTTTGACAGAGTGAGACATTCCCCCTCATCCGTCCAGATGTCCCTCTCGCAAGAACCCCTTTAAAGGAGCGTGAGAGTAGTGATGGGCAACACCCAAGTTGCTCTACTCTGACAGAGTGAAATGTAGATGCTTTTAATCTCTCTTACATAAGCACATTAGCGAGGAGAGGCTCATGTGTGGGTCGTTTACACCGAAGGTACAGTTATGCTCTGGCTGACAGCTGTTGAGGGCAGAAGGCATTTTGGTCACTTCTTACGTTAAGTGACCACTCCTGTCCGATGTATCGAGCCCCAGAGTCTCATTGCTCTACCTCGGCGCTTTTCCTAAATGTGACAGATTCTTTGTTATAAATAAAAATCTAACTGAAGGTGTGGATAAAGGCAGAGCTCTGCATTTATTCTTTGCATATTCCTCAGACGATGCTCAGCTCCCACACTTTGGCCTTGCCGCTGGCAGACAGCAAGACGACACCCCCCAGCGCTGATGGATGAATCTCACACTGAGTGGAACTCTTGATATCTTCCTCTTCTTTTCCAACCCTCCACTCCATCTTCGTTTTCCCCAGAGAGAGAGAGAGAGAGGCCGGGCAGGGCCAAGCTGCTCAGTGTCGGACAAGCTGGGCTTCCTGGTGGGTGATAAGTGACGGAGCAGGCCCGAGTGGTCGGGGTCCGCGGGGAACAACCCTGGAGAGGCCCTGAGGGGTGAGAGGGCATGTCAGAGGTCATGTGTGAGGAAGATGAAGAGAGAGACTGACTCGAGCTCCTCGAGGTACCACAACACAGATGGCGATGATGGGTAATAAGAGAGGGAGCCGGTGTCGCGGTGCAGGCCAAGGCATGTGAACTACTACTACAGAGATACTCTGAAAGTGTGTGTGTGTAAGTGACACCTTTAAACTAGCCCTCCCGCACTAATGAAGCCCTGTGCGAGCTCAAACACCGCACTGAAAGCATAATAATCAAAGAAGAAAGCCGTCCGACCGGGCCAATTAAGAGGTTTGTTTTCTGAATGCCTGTTTGAAGCAGCTGACATGCTGCCCATTAATCTTTCATGGAGCTCGAGGCAGAAAATCCACATTATGTTACAGATAGGTGCACATATTTGGGCAAGCTATTTATTTACCATGAAATTCAAACTATAGGGTCGTTAGCTCATATTGTAATTTGTGTCATATATGCTTTTCTGTTATGCTCTGAGCTTCCCTTAATGTGGTCTCAGTTTGGGGCTGCAGCAGATGGCAGGTGTGACTAATTAGGATGTGTTCACAAGTGTGTGTGTGTGTGTGTGTGTGTGTGTGTGTGTGTGTGTGTGTGTGTGTGTGTGTGTGTGTGTGTGTAACAACGTTCCCAAGTGTGTGTGTGTGTGTGTGTGTGTGTGTATAACAACGTTCACAAGTGTGTGTGTGTGTGTGTGTGTGTGTGTGTGTGTGTGTGTGTGTGAGAGAGACACACAGAGAAAGTGAGGAAATCAGCCTGAGATGAGAGGGGTGTGGGTGGATGTCTGGGTGCATGTTTGTACTCATGACTGATTGTGCAGGGCTTTAGCGTGTGTGTGTGTGTGTTTGCAGAGGATCACAGGACCGGACTTGAGCTGTGGGATGACCTCTAGCTGAGGTCCTGCAGGCCCCCGGGGCCGCTGAAGTGGGTGCCTGCTCTCCCGGTGGGTGCTCTCTCTGTAACAGTGTCCTGTTAACTCTGTTAGGAGTAATGAGAAATTTAAAGAGCATTATAAAAGTGTTATTTTCAAAGAGATACAATCTGAGTTGAGTTAAAACTCAGGAAGTAGCATGAAAATAAGGGAACATGAATGCTTTTCGCAGTCTGTTAGTCGCATCATCGAACTCTGGTGTGTCTCTCTTTCTCTCTCAGCATATTTGGCTAATTACCTCCTGCGCTGCCTGGCTCCTCTCTGCTTAATAAAAATCAAATCTCTGCAGACGAGCATTTCCTGTTTGCCAGGAAATAGACTTTAGAGATAAGGCCTATTTGCATAAAGATGGCAGAAAGAGGAGTGTAGCATGTAATTATTTGCAGGGAGGAGGAGAGTCAGGTCAGATCTTGGTTCTTCTCGAGGGTAAAGTCCTTGTCCTGATAGTGGTTTGGTTATCTTTATACCAATCCTTTGATTCAGTTGATGTATTTGATGTTCTCTTATCACAGATGTCGGCCTAAGGACAGTTCCCATGCAATTAGCATAGCATGAGAATCATTATGCCGTCCAAATGTGCGGATTTATTGAGATGCTATCAGGCGTCTAATCAATGCATCTTAGGTGTGATGCAGGGAATGTACCACAACGGACTACATTTTTAATTTGCTAGCTGTTTCCTGTGTCCGGTCTTTATTCAAAGCTAAGCTAATTGGGTGCCTGCATATTTACTGTACAGACATGTGAGTGGTATCAATCTTCTTATCTAACTCTTGGTAAGAAAGCAAATAAGCATTTCACAAAATGTCAAACTTTTCCTTTAAAGACATGTAGGTAATGCACCACTTTGAATCAGTTAGCTACTACGTAATCCCATGACTCTAGAAGTGTTCCTGCAAACCAGTCCTTACTCCTCGGTTAGCCCCTCCCCAACAACCGCAGCTCCAGCCACCATCCAGCCATCCATGAATTAGCGCAGGCTCACCTTCCAAAGACTGGCAGACTTTCAAAGACGGACTTTGCTCGCATATGATAATGTGTAGCTGTGGTTATTGTGTCAGACGAGACGTGTCTTGGGGGGCCGTGGAGATGTCTGTGTGCGATAGGGTTTGGTAGGAACACGCTGCTTTCTGTTGCAGAGTGAGGTCGTCTGTGCTGGTCTGTGTTTCTGGGTCAGGTAATGAGCCGAGGGGGCGCTCATATGTGTCACTTCAAACGTTTTTTTATGCTGTTATTGGAACCTCGTGTCTCAGTTACATTTTCAGCATTCTTTATCAGTAAATTCCAGATGCCAAGAGCTCCCAGTGTATATTAGTGATTTATTTTCAAATGCACTTGAATATGTCTGTGGACAGTGCTGCCCTGTCATCCAGTGACGCGGCAGAAGTGGAAACACATCGAGCGTTAATTCTGTGTCTGGGTCGGAGATTGGCTTTCCTCAGCCTCTCTTTGAAACACAGGAGCCTGAATGTGTTGAGAGCAGATCGTCCCAACTCATGACAAACTTGTGGTTTTATCCAGAGTTTAAGGTAAATAAAAATGTTTGTTGAATTTGTATTTGTGATTCTGAAATGTAACTGTCTTTTTGGTCTTCTTAACGTATTAAAACCAAGCCCCACCTCTGAGTAGGACATCATTTACATTTTCTTAAGTCAAATGAATCTACTGTACAAACACTTGCACATCTCTTATACGAGGGATGCCAGTCAGGCCAGGCCCCCCATAGGAGTGTGAGCACTGGATGCTGGTGGGTCAAAGGTCTGGCATTACTGTAGCAGCGTCCAGTTGCATGATTGATCACAAAGCCTTAAACTTACTTACCTTACTGCCGCTATTTGCCCAACCACAGAATCAAACGACCCTGCTGCGAGAATCAGAAGTGACCTGATTGGCTGAGAGAGACTTCTGGCAATACTTATACTTGCTCTGTGGTCTTCCTAGCTCACACTGCTGTTGTGGGAATGATGCTGGGACTGGAATGATGTCTTTAAACTGTGTACAGATCCTGTTCGTCCTAATTCAAACACATGGGATGTTATAAATGTTTGTGTCTACTCTGTTTTTAGTGGCAGATTTGCATTATACAGTCACACACACACACACACACACATTTCGTACGGGCACTATTGCTCACACACATATACAAGCACTCAGTGTGCTGAGTACACCCTGTGAGTCATTGCGTGGGTACATACCTGTCAGAGTTTATGGAAATAAAGTGCAGGTGAGGAGATGGAGGAAAGTTTTCCAACCTGTGTAGGCTGATCTGTTTAACTGCTCAGGAGGAGTCCTGAGCTCTGGTTTATAAAATTGAAATGTGATCCAGTATGAAATAGATCATGAACTACAAATCACGTGTACTTCAATGCTGACTATTTTTCAAACTGAATTGAATTGAAGAATAAAATACAATTGATTTTCTTCCTTCCAGACTTTTATTGAAATTATTGCACATTTTTATTGCAGTTTGGACGAGAACGTGCATAGACATGAAAGTGCTTTGTAATACTGTAAGTAATCCATCTCAGTGGTCACTTCATCGCCTTTATTTCCTTGACAAAGCTACATTATCATCATGTGGCAATGCAGCTACTAACAGGGACAGTTTTGATTCATCTTGTATTCAGAAAGTTCCAACATATAAGACCTGAGAGTTGGCTGCCTGGAAGGTAGAAAACCAATCAAAAAATGGATGTTATGATTTGAACAATAGCTAGCAGCTGTATAAAATATAGGTGATTTGATGGTCTAATACACACAAAGCCAAAAAAAATGTCAGTCTCAGGACATTGGCTTGTTGTATTCATTACCGGGTGGTTCCTCTGCTGCAGCTGGGACCAAATGTCTTGCTCAAGGCCATTAACGTGGAAGCTTTTGATTTTGGGAAGAATACTTCTCATTCACTTTCCTGTCTCAAATCTTTCCTTCCTGTCCAGCTAACCTTTAGGCGATCATCATCCTCAGTAATTAATGGTCCAATCAATCGTATTTATTGCCTGCAATGGAACAAAAAGGCCTACAGATAACCGGAAGTGGTTGATAGCACACATGAAATCTTTAACCTCTCTCCACAGCCACTTCCATTTAGGTCTTCTAATGTCGAATGCTAGTAAACAGCACATGGTTCCTGTTTTAGAGAAGCATCTCTCTCTGTTGTTTTACTCTGTGGTTTGTAGTTCCAAACCAACAGAAGGACTGACATGTACGGTAAATTTGTGTGTGTGTGTGTGTGTATGACTGTTTGAGAATACGTTTTATGTTCAGTTCACATGAGAAGAGATGAGATAAAGTTAGTGGGTAATGTAATGTCATGCTACCTATTAAACCAGGTGGAGATGAAGTCCATGTCTTCATGACATAAGAACTGACTAATGGGAGAGTGGAAAATTGGACAGCACTCTTTTTTTTTCTTCCCGTTTTCAGTGCTGCCTGTGTGATCAAGCAAACCAAGTCATTGCCTTCTTATAAATGAAACATATTTCAGACTGACTTTTATTCACATTATCTACATTTGGTGTTGTTTATTTTTTCAGGCACTTTGTAATCTTCCTTTACTATTCCCACTCCCCCCTTTACTGTTTTTTTTTGTTATCCGTCCTTATTCTATATCCATCTCTGTCTTTTGCATCAGCAGCCCTCTATTTTAATGCAAATGTATCCCTGGTTGGGAGTTAATTTGTGAAATTTGCAGAGTTTATGGACCATGGCCAATGCATCACTGTAAAAAACGTAAGGAGATATTCCCTGAAATCAGATCGGCCTTTCCCCGCGATAATCCCGTGAGCACACGCCTGTGAAACAGTCCGAGCAGCTCTGTGGAGCTGGGTGCTGTACAGCTGACGGCTGTGCTGAGGTCTGTTTGGTGACCTGACTGATGAGGTTCAGTCAGGATGCCTGTTAATAAAACTATAGCACCAACTCCCACTGTGAACCCCAGCAACAGTCTGGGATAAAATCCAAATGTTCCATTGTTTTCTTTCTCTTTGGTTCTGCGACTCTCTCATTAAATTGAGTGTGTTGCTCCATGCATGCCAGCATGTGTGCTTGCACAACATGCGAGTGTGTGAGTCTGTCTTGTGAGACTCGGCGTCTCGGTCAAAAGCTGAAATGGGATGTAAATTTATGAATACTTTGTGTTGAATAGCTGGCAGTACGCTCAGATGAGAGACTTTTTGTTTTAGTTGGAGCGTCACACTGACCCCCGTTCCACTCCCACAGCCTCGTCCCTCACCATGACTCTCACCCATGCACATGTGACCCACAGTTTGTTGGTTGCTGTTATCAATAACAGCATAAGATAACCCTTTTGAGTGGGGAGGATGCTTGACTTTAGGAGTCATGTTTGCTATTTATGAGCATTTTTTTCATAGATCAAGTTCTGACCCTCCAAAGGAATTCTTTTACAAAGCAGCACATATCTTAAAGGACTTTAAAAACAATTTATTTGGAATCTGCCTGCTTCCCAATCTCTCTTGGTATAAAAGGCTGCGAAGGTTATTAAGCAGCCCGGTGCCTCACGGTGATGACTTCATTACAAGAAGACAAAGCCAGGGTGAGCCTGAGGGCCTTACGGGTGTTTGAAGGCTCTCGGGGGGTTAAGCTGCACTTTCAAGGAACATCCACTTGTTTGAAAACCAGGGTCTTACATTCTTCCTGCCCCCTGCTGTCTTATTCCTGTCCAGTTGACTTGACGTCACCTGTCCTACAAACACAAACACACACACACACACACACACACACACACAATGTTAACTCACGCTGCCTAGCTGAATGGATATGAATCTGGGCTTATTGTTATCTGGATGCTCATTTCCTGCTTCTCACACCTCACTACCCTGCCCTTAAAACACACACACTCACAGCAAGCCCAGGGGTTGAGGGTAGGGAGATTAAGAAGCTAGTCATAGAGGTTAAAGGTTACTAAGTTCCTACCTCCCAATGATTCTGGGTCAGTATGGTGTGCGACTGTGTGCACCCTTGCATATGGGGCAGCATGAGCATGTGTGTGTTAAAGGTGGACAAAGCAGGGCTTGTGTGCACAAGCATACAGCTGGGAGGGTCACATTGTGTTGATGAGGTCTAAATCAGAGCGCTTACAGCTGGGGCTAGAAGGTCGCCGGGTGACGCTGGGTTTTGATTGGGCCCCTGGGAACCTGGCGGAGCCCGAGGGCACGAAGGCATGGTGGCAGGGGAGAGCCGCGGCACCGTGACACCGCTGATTTCTCTCAGTCAGTGCACCCAGCATGTCTTTTTGCACATGGACACACACACAAATACACACACCCACACACATTTGATTGTCCACCACACACACAGACAACAGTCAGAGGTTTGTTATCATAAGGCAGGAAGAGCCTACTGTGCAGCTAAACCAGCTCTCTCTCTCTTTTACCTCAAAACCTTCAAACCACCACACTGGCTCATATCTCGCTCCCTTTCCCAGCCTGCAGAGTATAAAGTCACTTTGAGCAGAATGAAGGCGATCAATCAGCTGAGCGTGTCGTTATAAATGAAAGAATAAAGACAGGAATGCTTTATTGGGCTTTTATAGGGAGTCCCTCTCCTTACTGTGCACTGCTTGATCTCATGCCAAGCGTCTGGAGGCAAGGATGACTCACGTGGTTGTGGAGAGTTTAGAGGACTGTTTGGAGAGGAGTGTGAGATCTGTTTGTCGTGGTCAAAAGGTTTTTTAAAACCTCCCTTGAAATTTCAGAAAACATCTGAGCTTAAAATCAATCAAAAACTGCTACTGGAAATTGGGAGCGCAGCTTTCCCGTCCACATTTATTTACTTTAGCGTTCAAAAGTGCAAGAACTTTCCCCTGCGGGCCACTGAAGGTGATTTGTGACTGCAGCCTTGTTTGTTCTGGGGAAGAAAAATTAGGCGGTTTTTGACCAGGCTACTGCACTCTCGCCGCCTGAGGCAGTAGAAAATGTTGGCAACATGCCACCAGCAGTAGGAGAAAATACTGACCACACGCAAACCATTTCATCGAGAGAATATAAATGAACCAATAACAGCAACCAAGGGCTGGAAGATAGACTGTTGGGGGTCAGAGAGTGGAGAAATATGGCAACAAACTCTTCTTTGAGGCCAGCAGCATTTTCAAATCAGTCTCAAGGAATCTTAGAGGTGCAGTTTGAATGTTTATTTGCTTATATGCAATGCAAATATACTAATATAATAATAACGAAGCTGCATCTGAAAGGGAACAAATTGCCCCAGAAGGTAGACATGGCACTGGCCTCCATGATTTGTTTGCCATCCATCACCAGAGGCACAGTTTGTCACATTCAGACTTCTAGTGAATATCTTAGTAGAATACCTTTGTGATGGGCTAATGGTTTTGTCTGGCTTCAAAGCAGACATCCCCCTCTTTCTACTAAGCTCTTAAATGTTAGCAAAGATAACTATAAAGAGAAATATGAAAGAAGTAAAGGTGAAGCAGAGGTCACTGCAGAGTGGTTCCTCGGCAGTGACTGGTTTTCCTCCATCCAGCTGACTTTCATGGGGCGGGACAGCTGCAGTCAAAGCCAATCAGTTTCCTTGAAACCCAGTTAAGTGTAACATGTACTTATGTTCTGAATAGATATGTGCTCACATACCTTTCACATACTGACATGCCCAAATCCTGTCATATATATCATGTATATCCTTTAATATGCAGTATTAGGTCCACATCACGTTTCTTAGTGATGCAGAACATCTGTCTTGTCTTGAGAGGCAGATGCTTTGCAGCGCTCTGACCTTTATCTCAGGATCCCTTCAAATTATAGGTCTTCTTTTTTTTCGCATTAAGAGGCGTCATGTTTAAGTATTTATGTTCTACCCATTGTTTGCATGCTCTTGTTTATTCAAGCCTGATGTAAAGTGTTCCTCAATGGCTCCCCAAAGATAAATGGGTGGGCAGCGTGGTGATGGATCAGCGAGTGGATGACGACGCTCCAGGCTGCCAAGAGAGATGCATCCTGCGGTTAGCCGCTGGACTCTGATGCAAACATCTTCTTTTGCTTTAATGGACTCAGCTGTTAGAACGACGGAGGCTGCACATACACTCTCTGTACTCCTTCCATTTTTTCCCATGACTCCACTGTTAACACTTCATCCTGTCTGCTCGTGCATTCTTCACCTCTTTGCTTTTTCTTTCTCTTACGCACCGTTTTGGTTGCTTTGTCAGATGATGCAGTGCCTTGTTTGCCTAAGTCAAGCATTAGCTGTCCACATGAAGAAAAGCAGCAGTTCAGGTGCTCCCTCATGCCCACAAGAATTTTTGCTACAATAGACGAATGCAGGATCAGCAAAAACGTCCCATTTTTTTCACGATCCTCCTATCTGAGGTGGTCAGCTGCCATGGTTTGCTTGTTTTTCATATTTTCAGTCTCTATTGTGTCTTTGACATTTCTCTGATTTTCTTTAGTCAACTTCCATTTTGTTTGTTTTGGTTTGAAACACAAATCAAGACCATGTTCACTTTCTGAGGGTGTCAGTCATCATCCACTTGTATGCAGGAATGCTGCTGGCATGTCACCCCAGTGGTGCACACACACACACACACACACACACACACACACACACACACACACGTGTTTGTGCTCATGCTCAAAGACAGACGCTCTCTCTCTCTCACACACACACACACACACACACACACACACACACACACACATGTGAGAGTCTAACGCACTGTAATCAAAGCCACATTGGTTCATTTCATACTTGCAAAATCCTTCTCTGGAGAATCGATTGAAGTAATTTGATGCCATGTGAGATGCCACATTTCAACCATTGCAACATAACACTTGTGAACCCTGTTTTCTTTGCAATACAGTAAAATATAATAACTGTAATATGATATGGCATGTGATATGGAAAACCGTAAACAGAGTTGGAATATATGCCAGTCAAACGGCTGTGTTAGATCAGTCATTGAAGTAAAATTAATAAATCCACATCTAACACCATTACATTTGTCTCTGAGAATTTTGGCTCAGTGCATGCATTACAATGCAGCGAAGCACTTCATCCCGCTGTGGGTCTATGTTAAAGCTGCAGTATGTGGCACTCCAGCGCTTCCAGTCTGCTGGTTTGGACTGCAGGGTGTATCTACAGGAAGATTAGTGTCCTTCCGCTTGCTGAATGGGCTCGGTTAGTTTTAGGTCTTAGCTTTGTCACGGCAGGCGGGCAAACTGCTTTCCAAACAGCTCTTTCATTCAGCTACCAGTAATTGGGTGACCCACAAACTGGCCCGAGTGGATGGGAAGGGAGACGAGTTGAGGAAAGAAAGGCATGTGGGAAAAATGGAAACTGTAACGACATAACCATCCCGATGAGTCATTTATTAATTAAACGCTGTTGGCCGGCAGAAGATGCTTAGAGATTAAGACGTAGATCATTATATTAAGCACTGATTCATTGATAATTGATAAATACTGTGTTGCAGTGTAGTGCTGAAAAGCCCTTGAGCAAGAGCATGTGTAACCTCTGCTCAGCTCTGAGATGAAAGACAGACCTCCTCTCAGTGTTTTGGTTCTGAATCGGTTTTGTTGTTTCAGGAGGCGTAAAAGCCAATGAAAGATCTCGATCCAGTCAGCTCCATAAAAGGGGGTGGGGGGTGAAGGAGGAGGCTGGGCAAGGGGACTTCCCTGCCAGGGGTTGCCAGATGTGTGACCTGGCCCATCACTCTGCGATAAGAGCGACAGCTGACTCTCAGCTAGAAGCATATGGGAAGCCGCACTGATGCGTCCACTCTGCACAGGAAGAAAGGAAAAAAAATCATAAGCACCGGAGAAGACAGTGGTGGAGATATGAGAGAGAGGAGATGGCAGAATGACAAATAGATGATTCAGAAATTAAAGCATGAGAAAAAGGGTTTTGACGGAAAGAGAGAAACTTCTGTTATTCATCTGCAGCTCACATCTGCAGTCCTGTTTCTCTGAATGTACCAGCAGAGTGGCTCCTCAAGGCATCCATAACCACCCGCTCTCTCAACACAAGAGTTTCATCCCTCTTTCCTCCACTAACAGGCTGTGTAATAAAAGCAGCGTGTTTAACTCCAGTCGGTCTCTTTTTTTCATTCACCCCCCACATCCTTAATTATCTTACGAACACTGAGTCAGGCTGTGCAGGTTCACTCAATTTGTACAAAGCTTACAGTGGACAGGAAAAGGCGATAGCGATTTATTAGCCAAGTTTGTATTTTAATAGACTGCAGACGCTGCATGACACGGATGTTCGCTCCCATTGGAGGAGAGATTTTTTTCTCAGGCTCCGATTGGCCCGGTCCCGAGATGCCATCAGTGAGCTAATGGCGTGGTATCTCTGTGATCTGCTCAGCATTAGACCCCCCCCACCCCGCCCCACTCCCTGTCCTCCCCCGTTGTGCAGAGAGCCTGGATGCTGCAGAATAAAAACGGGCCACATGTTGATCCGTGTTGTTTTAGCCCTCTGGGGAGAGGGAAGAGAGGTGATAAGGATCTCTGCAGGGTTTAGGCCAATCCCTATTGTTCAATAGGCCTGAGTGTGTGTGTGTGTGTGTGTGTGTTTGTCTGACAAGGCAAGAGAGAGACAGGAATCATCACTTCATCAGTTCACTCCATAGAAAGTCTGTGCAGCTCCAGTAATGATGTTTGCGGTCAGGGTGTAAGATGTTTTATGAGCAATGGGTTGTGCAAGAATGAAAGGAGGAAAAAAAGGAGGAGGAGGGAAGGAAAAAAATCACCATCAGTGTACGAGTAGATTCATCTAAGTTACATAACTGTAAATATACATAACACACATGTTCCTAAAGTATCAGGTATGACAGTGAAAGAGCCCAGGAGAATGTTTTCATTTACTTTATGGGATTTAATAATCATTATGAGTTACAGTGGCCTGCTGTCGCCACAGGACCACCACAACCACAGGGCTCCTGTACAGAATATCGCTTTTCATCTCTTCTCCCATGAAAGTCGTCCATTATCCCCAAGGATTACCTCTGTGTCCAACACAATGATTTATCCAACTACACCAAAACAATCATTTATAAATCACATTAGAACATTACAAGTTCGATCCCACCCCCCCAGGCTCGACTCAGTGTGTGCAAAATGAAGAGAAGAGCCTGCAGAAGAACAGGCATCTTCAGTTACAGCTCTGATGGATGGAGAGGCTCTGTGTGTGTGTGTGTGTGTGTGTGTGTGTGTGTGTGTGTGTGTGTGTGTGTGTGTTTGTGTGTGTGTGTGTGTGTGTGTGTGTGTGTGTGTGTGTGTAAAGTAGCTGTAATGAGAACAGCATGGTTTGGGCAGCAGAGAGAGAGAGCAGAAGACAAATGTAGAGAGCAGACAAACACCAAAATACAGAAGTGACCTGCTCATTTGGTCGTTAACAGAACATATCCTAACTAAACGTTCAGTCAAGTCATTGATTCATTGATTGATCAAGTTAATGACCGTTTTAATTAATCAGTCAAGTCATTTATCAAGTAAAAATACCAAACATTTTCCAGGCACAACCTCTTACACGTGAGCATTACCTTGCTTTTCTCTGTTTCATATCACTTTAATTTGAATACCGTCGGGGTCATTCACTGTTGATAAGGCATACTTTAAATTTTAAAGGCCCTGAATACATATTTTCTCAATTAGCTTCTTACTATGAGCAACGTGGTCCTACATGAACACAAAATAATCTGCCAAAATGTGAACAATTTTGTTTTTTTCACATGATTTATATATTATAATATCTCAGGAACATCTTGGACTCCACTTGGACTCGAGAATGGACTGGTTACAATTTGGTAGTCAAAGGTCAAGGTCACTGTGACCTCACAAAACATGTTTTTGGCCATGACTCAAGGATTGATGACCGTATTTCACAGTGGGTCGGACACTGAATTGGTTACACTTTCCACTCAAAGGTCAAAGGTCATTAGGACCTCAAAATAGATTTTTAGCCATAATTTAAGAATGAATTGTGTGATTCCAGATTTCACACACATGTTGACTGACCTCATTCTGAATTTCACCATCGGAGTCACATGACTGCAAACAACTAATCCTGATCGAATATAAGTGAGTGAGTTTCACTTACAGCTCATAGAGACGCTTCGCATCTAAAAATGGAGGAGGAGAAAACAAAAGCACCACATTTTGTGTAGCTACACTCTGTAAGAATCCATCTTTACATAGTAATCAAGTACATGTGTACCTGTTTAGTCAATACATCAATGATAATCCTTCATTAAATGTATATTCACTGGAATCATACATATGTATGATCAATATAGTGATAACTTCTATTTAGCCAAAACATACACTTTTTATTCAATTCCTTCCAAGTCTTCACTGCATGTATTATGAGTCTGGACAGAGGCATACAACCACCAGGCAGTAGTTCTATTATTTCCTTATTCTGAGAACTACTTAACATTAGCTTCCCATACTAATGTAAAGAAATCCACATAAAAGTAACTCGGAGACATGAGGCTGTAATATATCAGTGGTCTTGGTTTTTTTGGTGTGTGTGTGATTGAGACTCCAGACTGTAGCAAGCTCACAGGAAATACAGCTCAATAAAGTATGCAACCGTGTCGAATGGAGGACTTGCATACAAGTTATGTAGGGCACCGAGAGATAACAAGATTTCTGACTTTCATTGGCTCATGGGATAAACCCATAAAATCGGATCAATGCACCAGCTGATGAACTTAAAGGTTAAATAAGTCGTTCTTTACTCTAACAATGTTTCATACAGTCAGTAGTTGGAGCATTTTACTGTACATCATCAGATGATTTTTGTCGCCAGCTGCCTCTTTCACATGTCCTCGGCATGTGCTCTACACTCTGGCTCTCAGCTGCATACGAGGCACGCATGTGTAGTCATGACGTAGTGTCTGTTGCTCTGTCTTGGTTCGGTCTGCAGCACAGGTATTGTATTAAGTCAGGTTGTTTTAATCTGTGCAGCACCATCCAACCCCGAATTTCCCTGATCTTTGTATCCATGCTCCCTCAGCAACTATTTGACCTTTCTCTGTCCACGAGCTTCAGGCTTTGGGCCTCTGCGCTACTTTTTGAAGTTAAAATGGAAGTGCAGATCGCAGTTGATCCAGATCCTGAACTGTAGAAAGCTGTAAAGATTCTGACTTTGATGAGCTGCGCTGAAATAATCTGACTTTGATGAACTCCACTGTGGTGATCTAACTTTAATGAGTGTCAGAGGCTCTTCTGGCTGCTCATTCAAGAGTGAGACAGACAGGAACATTAGAAGTAAGATAGGGAGAAGTTTATACGGTGAGTCAAAGTGAAAGTGAGGGATGAAAGAGAGTGAATTTGGAGGAATGGCGTGGATGCAGAGATGGATGGAGAAAGACAGGGAGGAATAGAAAAGAGAAAGAGCTTGAACGCAGTACGAGAGAAGTCTGAGCCAATCTTCTCAGGCTGTTTAGAAATGTAAAGTGATGTTTACTGTCACGTTGTTATTATTTGCAGGTGGAGACGTTGAGATCACTGTGTTTTTTCTGTGTCCCGTCTGTCGGGAAATTCCACTCTAACTGACTCCGTCACTGTGAGAAAGTGCCTCTTCACCAAAGAATAACTTTCCTCTTCTGTTGCTTATAAATCAGTCTGAGCCTGGAGTTTGAGTTGGAGTGGCCATTAAAGTGCCAATGTTCCTGATTAACGGATGATCTGTTATGTAAAGTACTCTGGAGAATTGTTTATGAGGTGGTGGAAGTGTCTCCAAAACAACAGAAAGGATTTTAGATATGGTTTACTCATGTCACTGTCAGATCCTCTGTCAGTAGATGAAAGATTCATGTGAAATGCAGCTTCTCACCTGCCTCGGCTGCCAAAAGGCTCCCCCTTGTGTCCGGAGTCATTTAAATGAGGGATACAATATATGATCTGCCCACTGTTTGTTGCACAAGTGGTCCTTTAACACACACCTCCAGAGTGTGAGTGTCTTGTAAGACGTGGAAATATTTCTGTGCATCACTCACAGCTTTTCTGCACAGATCACGCTCTCAGGCCATCTGTCCCAGAGACATAGTCCTCATCTGGGGAATTGTCTGTCATCTATAAGGATGAATCAGGAAACGCATGTGTGTGTGTTTGTGTGTGTAGAGTTCAGCGGCAAGAAAATTGCCATTTTACAAGGGTAATCCACATCTGTGACACATTCAAGTAAACATTTGAATTCAGACTCACGTTGGGTGAATTTCTGTTACTTAGAGTATGTGGAGGTGCTGCACTCTGTGGTCTTCAGCACCCTCAGATCCTGCAACGAAACTCTGCTGGTAGGCACCTGGTCTAGGCCTAAAACTAAAGGACTTGCTGTCAAGGACTTTGGACGATTCACCCTGTTAAAATTCACCTCGCTTACTTTAAATCTCTGCCAAAAAGTCATTTTTGCATTAAGAGTTCTGCATTCATTGGAGGTATTATGGTCTTTTTCTTTGCATTGTCCTTTTTTGTTAAGTTATTATTCTGGCATGTGTTTGTTGCCTGTTGTCCTGTGAAGCTTTATTTTAAAAAGTGCTATACAAATATATAATAATCATTATCCTCATTGGTGGGGAGGGATGCTGTCATTTTTGAAATTGTTGCTGTTGTGTGTGTTTGTGCTTTTTAAGTCTATCTGCATGAGGACGAATTTGAGTTTCAGAGTGAGGACATAAAGTGAGGACATTTGGCAGATCCTCCTTTCTTCAAAGTGCTGTGCAGACTTGGTTTTACAGTTGAGGCATTGGTTAAGGTTAGGTTAAGGTTTGGTGTGAGGCATGCGGCTGTGATGGTTAAGGTCAGGTTTAGTGGCTAGAGAAAGCATGATGTCAACGAGGATCCTTTAGTGTAGATGTACAAATGTGTGTGTGTGTGTGTGTGTGTGTGTGTGTGTGCGCGCACGCGATTTGTGGTTTGCAGGAGGTTTATTTTGACTGGAGAGCGGAGACATTGGTAGACAGCTGGGTATGTCGCTGGTTGGCTCGCTGAGGACTTAAGATCACACACACATCCACACACTCCGGCCTCATGCATCATATGCAGACATACATTTATGCATGCTCACTGCTGAGATTCATTTTATTGTTATTCTTTACCATTAACTCTCTTTTTTCTCTCTCCCTCCCTCACGTCCTCACGGTGACGTCTCCCTGTGGTCCTCCCTCCTTCATGTCAGGTATGTGGTAAAAGTTTTCCCTCTCTCTCTCTCTCTCCATCTTTCTCTTTATCACATATATTCCCAATTGTCCAATCACTGGCTCTCTGCTTCTCACTGATATATTAAACCACCACACTCAACACATGAGAATGAATGACCTCCATGTGTCGGGCCAGGTACAGATTGGGGCATATAGCTGGGGTGTATGTACTGTACGCACATTGACAATGCGCCAGTAAATATCATTAATCACAGTCTTGTTTTGGCTCTTCTGAGTCAGCCATGTGGAAGTGATTTCTGCGGCTAACTTTGGGTCCTGTAATGTACTTCTACTCCTTCAGCACTTTTCTGTATGTTTTTTATTTTCTGTTCTAGTCAGACTTGCTCACATGGTGACTCGGCAGTTATTCACCCCATCTAAAAATACATCCTCCTCCTTTTTCAGCCCCTCCTTCTTCCGAGGAAACGGCACTCAGAAAAAGCACAAGCCGAGTACTTTTGTTTTCTGCTATTTGATTAAAAAGTGCGACAAGAACAACTTTCAAGCCCAACTCGCGTATCTTGTAGTAATGGGTTCCTGATGGGTGCCTGGTAGGTCTGGCTGCTGTATACATCCCAACAGGGAAACACAAGTGACGAAGACCCCCTTTTCCTTCAACCGCCTCTCAGACTTGCTAGCCAGGGAAGGCTCCTGTGGTGGGGTCTGGTGCAGTCAAGAGTTCAGGGTGTCTGCTGGTGGGATTCAGGGGAGAGGGGGTGGGGTTTTTCTGTCTGCCCTGTAATGACTCATCCATGACAGAGCTTTATCACATCTCACACACTGGCACAATCACAGCGTGCAGAGATAATTGTATAGACTGTGTCATCACTGGTTTCAGCTCCCCATTCAATCTGATGGTGGTGACAAATATAATCATGAACGTCTGCATTTTTATTGAGTCTGATTGTCTGAGCATAGAAATCAGATAAAGACGTCTCGGTGAGTCACATTATGTGTTTGAGATTCAAACAGCACTGCTGGCAACCAGCTATCTGCACCTTATTTGACAAAACAGTTAAAACAGAAAGAGATTTGAGAAGCAAGTGGGCAACAACTCAAAATGTGAGTTACATGCAATAAGTGTGGAGAATTTTTCGCAAGGCTATTTTGAGCTTTTAACCTGATAGAGAACAGGTACAGTCCCGCTGTACCCCAGCTGGAGCTGATATGTACATTATACTAAACATCCAAACATAAAAATTTGGACATGTATTGTTTCTCATTTTTCACACTGAAATATCGATGTTAGAGATCCAGGACATACTGTAAGTTCATGAAACTAAGAAACCTTTTCTGAACAGCGGCCACATGTGAGAATTATGGGATGATGGGAAGTCAGTAATGTCTACCTGAAGTTTGCTAAAACATCAGCCAGTAAGCTGCTGGTCATACCAGAATAAGTAAGTCTGTAGCAGCAAAACACAGAAATCATGTTATAACTTCTTTTAAAAGTTACTATTTACACTTTTATGAATTTAGCCCATTAGCCATTAAAATATAGCCTAGGTAGCTAGCCATGTAGCTACTGCGGTAGTTATTTAGATGCCAGTCTTTTAAATACTTCCTGAACTGAGCAGCTCTTTCCACTGTTCTCTTCCACCTCTGCAGAAGTAGTAGTAGTCCGTTACATATCACACGTAATGTCCCTGTCGTGTTGCCATAGCAGATTCATTCCTTTCTGCTGAGAAAGCAGATCTGACTCTCAACTTAAACTTACACTGTAGTTGCTGTTCTCTGGATTTCTGGCTGTTGTAACAATCTTTAGGACTAACCCGAGTGTTTTAATGACTGTTGTGGTGGTAAAATAGTTTCTTATTCCAAATGTAAGAAATAGAGAGCTGATTGTCCAGGTAAGAGCCAGTAAGCGTGGAAGCCTCTGCTGTCACTGCTGGAGTTTTGTCGACGTAGCACTAAGTCTGACGACGCTGCCTCTCAGTGGAAGTTAGCCTGGTTTCCCGGCACTTCAAAAGGACATGCATACAGTACAACAACAAACTCAGAGCTCAGCACTTGCGGCCGCTATTGGATACTGACTGTAGAATCAAAACAAATGTGATAAAGCAAATAGGACCCCCTCCCCTGGCCCAACGGATGCGTGCTGGGGGGGCACAGCTTGGCCTGCTGGGGGGGCTCTTTAATGTGCCGGGGAAGCGTCACGCTGGAATGCTCTGCACAAACAAGCCTCAGCTCACATGTGTCGAAGGCCGGTGTGTTTGTGTGTGTGTGTGTGTGTGTGTGTGTGTGTGTGGCAAGGGGTAGGGGTAGAAATGCGAGTATGAAAGGGAGGGGTCGTGGTGTGTGTATCTGTGTGAGTTTTCTGCCAAACATAGTCCAGGTTTTGTATGGACCTGGTATCGACCACAAACCCACATTGTGGTTGTCAGTGAAAACACGCCTGCAGCAGCTCTAAACAATGAGGGTTTGGCCTGAGTTTTTCCAGGTTTTGTGAAATCGGAGGCCCAGCTAGAGATATTTAACTTTTTACAGTAGTCTCTTGAACGACATCAATGTTTCTGAACAGAAATTACAGTTGCACAATCCCTTTACCTCTATCTTTGTTTACCCCACATCACTTTTGCACCACATGTGGCATTGGTGGTTTCATTTTCAGGATACAGGGTTAGGGTACATCTTTAACCCCCCCCCCCCCCCTCTCTGTCTGACACAAATGACACAAAAGTACTTTAAAAAAAGGAAGAGGAGATTGCTCATAGCTGTTTCTGCCCTGAACGTAACTTGCGTTTGAGTTATTCTTATATTTCCATGAACAAAATTGAAATTACATTAATTAGAGAATCTCCAGTCTCCTCTGCTGTGTCTGCTATATCAAAACTATATTGATTGGTCTAAACATATTTTCAAAGCATCATGAAATAGTTCTGTTGATATTTGGCTTGAAACGCTTGATTTATTAGTGTTTCAGTGATTATGGAAAATTAAGCATATGTGTTGCTCTACTCCACCCAGTGTTAGGTCAGATGTGAAGCAGGGTGAAGTTGGCCTGACCTGTACTGAGGTTGTGTTTGTAATTAGAGTGTGATGATTGTCTGAAGTGTAAACACATGGACGAAATGAAGGATCAATCAATCCTAACAGGCAGCAGTTCTTCCCTGTCCCTATATGCTGATTTGAATTCTTTACCTAGCCTTAAAAGTGCCTGATTTAAACTTTTGGTCTCTTTTCCAACTATTAATGCTCCCAAAATGTGTAAAAAGTCCAAACCTGGTGTCAATTATCTTTTATTCTATGAAAAATTGGGGAATATTTATAAGCTTAGCTTGTGTGTGACCTTGGATATCCTCGAGGAAATCCAACTCTAACTCTGTAAACAAGCTTTCTGGAGTGGTTTGTGTTTATGCATGTTTTGTATTGCTGTTTTTGTCATGCTGTGAGCTCTGCCATTTGTTGGTGTTGGACTTTGCCTTCTTCAGATATAACCACCACCAACTTCATCAGCCTTGTTTGCGTCGTTGTGTAAACATCTCATGAACTGCGGAAAATTGAGCCACAAAAAGAAAGAGGGAGGGAAGAAAGTGAATGCTGAATTTTCTTTTATTTAAAAAAAAAAAAAAAAAGAAAGAAATGTGTGTGATTGATTGGGTCTCTGATGTTGTTTGAAATGGTTGGCCATCTGCCCTTTCATGCTTGATGGCAACCATATTGATGGGTTTTTGTTTATAATTCTTGCCAAGCACTTAAAGGCAAGACCCACAGAGTCTGAGGGAATAACCTCCATGAGACACAGAGGGAAGAAAGGGATGAAAAGAGGTTTTAATTAGAAATCTGCCCTTTATTAATGTCCTCATTTTCTTTATAAACAAGAAATCATACTGCCTGATGATTTAATGAAGTCATGATAGAGAGGTAAACACAACCGTGGGGCGGGGGGGAGTGGAAAAAGAGTAAACCTTTGTCAGACTGGCGACAGTAGCTTTTACCTCCAGATTAAAGCAACTCGTGAAGTCGAATAATGTGCATGCATAAATGGATTTTCTACACCATTAAAGGTTAAGTCCGGGGATATTCTATATTTTTCTTATTGCCCAAACCAACCATGAATTGGTCCTACTAACACGTATCATCTGTAGCCAAAGCCTGATATAGCTTATTCTTCCGTGCCATAGACCCCTGTTGTTGTCCAAAAACAGCCACACAGTCGTACTGACATGTTTGCCAGTACAGAGCACTGTGGTTTATTTAGAGTCAATGGGACAACACACAACACTGTTACATGGTTTGATCTGGTTTTATTCTGTCATAAACAACCGTCACTTACTGTCAAACACACATCCAGATATTCACAAAACAAAAATAGAGGAAAACCAAAACAAAAAGACACAAGTTCCAACATGGAGCCCGAACATGCTTAAAGAAAAACTATATAATTCAATAATATTGTATAAAACACAAACAGATTATGCATGCCACATTTCATTTTAAGTTTATGCATTCTGTTTTTAACATTTAAAGGTGGATTGTCCGAAAACAAATGACACACACACTTTAACAACATATTTGAACACACACGTGTTATTTTTACAGGAATTTTCGATTCCAAAAGAGCTTCATGTCGGAGCATGCTCATATTTGGATGAGGTGCAACACGCTCCATCTGTGTGTAATTGCTTGCTCCACCGGCCAATGCTCCTCATAAAACACAATTTATAACTTGCCCAATTATCAGACAATAATTATTGGATACATTTTGACGTAACGTAGCTGATTGATATCCGACTGAGCCAAGGCAGCGCTGTGCCGTAAATCAAGCGTGACAGCAGCTGGGGAAGCAGATGATGAGCTATATGGATCTCTCAAACATTGGGTGGATGTGACCTTCACATGAATCTACTGTAGTTTGCATGTATTCAAAAACTCATCTACTCTTTTTTTATCAAAGTTGTGTATTTTCACATACTTTATGTACTTGTGTTTGTGTGCTTCCTCTCACTCTTTCAATCTCTCTGCATGTTGCCAAGTGTGCTGAAACAGGCAAATGGTTTTGATATAATAACGTGCAGAGACGTGAAGGCGACTGTGAAACTAAATAGCGGCCATACAGTGTAATTACGTGTGTGTTTATACAACACACAGACAAAGAAAAACATCGGAAGGGACAATTAACCTCAGTGACTTCACACTGATGCTTTGGCTCAGCAGCCGTTCACAACCATATGTTCTTTCTATCACTGAATGTGAGGAATCCTGAGCTTTCAGGAAAATGGCCTTGTTCTGCCGTTTTTCTTCTCCAGCTCTGCTCATGGTGTCATGTCAGAAACAATCGGCTCCCTACTGAGACGTCAGGTGAAAAGGTTAAATAGGATCTGACCCTCTGCTCATTATCCTAAACCTGTGTTTGGGGAAAGAGGGACAGCGAATAATAGAGGAGAGGCGAAGGGAGGATGAGTATAGGCACTTTAAACCACATGTTTTCATGCACATTTTATAGCCCAAGTAGAAACAACAGAAATTTGAAAAGGGCAAATCATAAATACCTAAAGAAAAGGTGTAGGTAAGAAGATGTGGAAAAGATTGGTGGAGACAGAATTTTGAAATAAATTATTTCTTTCTTCGAAATACTGGAACCCCCCCCAAAAAATACTATGTTTCAAGTCATCTTGTTGCACTCTCCTCATAATATTTGAATGATTATAGTTGATGAAAACTTGTACAGTATATGTACACACTTATTGCCTGCTTTGTGGAAATTCGCTCAAAATGTTCACAAAATGAGGATGGAAACATAGTGAGGGAAAAAAATATAATACGATAGAGAGGGAAAAACCCAACACAGACAAAGAAAAATTGCAAATGTCAGGTGTAACAGTGTTTAAATCAGACTTGTGGAGAGATGTTTGCTCCATGTCTGCGGTCCTCTGGCTCAGAGACGGACCTCCACACTGATGGATGTGGTGTAAAACACTAATACACTTTGTATGTGCAGGTGGAGCCCCAACTGCTTTCTGATGGACTTGTTACGCAGTCTGAAACTCCCTTTATACTCCGGGGCTCCCTAAATCTCAGCCCACTACCCAAACGAGAAACTTTGGGTCTCACTCTGGGACTTGGCCTCATTAAAACCTATTTCTCTCCATGTCATCAGGTTCTTCACTGTCGTATTTATTCATACAATATCCTGTCCTGATTTCCTCTCTCAGCTGCCTTAAATCATCATATAATGAGTATTTTAAAGGCATAGATATGTCAGAAAGAATAGTGTCCAATGTCAATAGAACTATGTAAGGTAAATGTCGAGCAGTCCAATGCTGTATCAGATGCTGCGGTGATGTGGAAACAGATTTCAGGTCTGTTGTAAGACTTTGGCTCCTCGGGCGATGGGAAAGTTTCAGATAAATATCAAAATGAAACGCCGTCCCAGCTGGTCATACAAGAATATGAAGACAATAATGTGCGTGTGTGTGTGTGTATACAGTATGTTTAGAATTAGTAACGGACCGGGGAGGTTTGCACATGCATGTGGAGCAGCGTTTGCACTATTTGTATTGTCGAGTGTACAGAATGTACAGAATGCCTACATCTCAAGACATAAATCCAAACTGCAGGTCATTCGCTCACAATGCCGCGTTCAATTTCACTTCATTCGGAAGTGAAGTGAGTCGGATTCAACAACAGCGTGCCAAATGTGTGTCAATATTTGTGTTTTGGAGAAAATCCCTTTTCTGAATTGATTACATAGCCTGTGGATTAAACCCAGCTGTGGTGCAGCACTCTCTACATGTGTGTCTTCAGCCTGCGCCAATAAATAGTCAAACACACGGGCAAGCACTCATTCATCCCTGATTAACAGTCCTCGGTCCTCATTCGTCTAACACTAAAGGTATACTTGATGACATATTACTTCCAGGAACTACAAAGAGAGCAGTGGCTTGGTTGGAAAAGGCATCGGACGGTGATGTATCGCCTTTATTTAGCAGGGACAGATGGCCCATTACTGCTTATTACAGGCCGTTCCCTTACTTACAGCGTACTTTGTTTCCAGTTATTTGTACAGCAACTCGGGCTTTCCTTAAACACAGATATTTGCACATGTACACCCCCCCCCCACTCCATCTCTTTTATGCACACACACACACACACACACACACACACATACACAAGCTTTTGCTCTTGCTATATCAGCGAGGCCTCCTCTAAGACCATAAAAGAGGCCCCTTCTTTCTGTAATGCACGGCTGCAGCCTTAATGTGTCTGATTAAGTAACTCTTCTTACTGGTGCGTATCAAGTTTAAAGTGTTTTGCATGCGTTCATTTGTTTGTCACTGAGGGATGAAATGTTAATGTGCGGAGCAGCTGTGTGCATCAGACTTGCTGCCATATGAAATGAAGTTCTGGAGAAAGCATGCTGGCGAAGTTCGATACTGAGCTGGATGGGATTGAAGCGGGAAAGAGAGCATATTAAGACGGATAAAAGACACAGGATGGAAAATGCAGGTAAAAAGGAAAATGGAGCTTGTTGAAAGGAAAGGATGCAGGAATGCCAAATGTGAGGAAAGAAGCAGTAAGGCGAGCAGAATGAGTTTCTTTGGTCAGTGAAACCTATAAAGTTGTGTCAGATTAATGAGCCGATCACTGTCAGCCAAAGACAGCTGAGCCAGAGGTGCTGATGTCACTGACTGCGCCCCCTTCTCTGAGAATGATGTTTCACAAGCTGCTTTAATGGATTATAGTAGCTCTGAATAATTACTCCAGTGCAGCTATTACGCTTATATTGTAAATATACAGCAAAGTGTTCTTCAGCAGATGTCTTTTTAAAAAGCAGTGAAAGTTTAGTGTTAGCAGTCCAGATCCAAGGTAACGAGGGTTATCATGCTCAGATAATTATACTGTATTAAAAACTTTAAGACGGCGGCTCTTTTTTATAATACCGTTAAACAGGGAGGGAGATGAGGTAACATCATCTTCACCCAGATGTTCCCTTTTTGAAGGACACATGCTGAGCATCTCTCTTTATCACTCACCACATTTTAATTTAGTTTTGCATCAGTTTGACGAAAGAACTATAAAACAATAATGAATCGGATCAAACTCACCGTCTGTCCTGCCAAGACCTGTCGCGGTAAGTCGATGGATTGTTTCCAGTAATAGTGCACATGCATCTTGACAAATGCAGTTCTAATCTTATGAAGCAGGTGATGCAGACGGTGAACAGAGATAAATGACTGCCAAGTGAAATTCTGGTTGGATCCACAAGCACTGAGCATACCCCATGCTGAATTTTTAAAGTCTGACATAAAGTGCGACGTATACAATAATGTTGCTTTATAAAGTAAAGTTGCTTGCACTTTTTTAAGGCGAGTTTATATTGAAAAATGTGTTCTATGTGTTGGGAAGTGGCTGACAGTTGAATAAAGTCTTCACGAACTGTAGCTAATCATCTAAAACCTGATAGACCACTCGTATAATCCCTTTAGACAGGCTTCGCTGAGGCTCGAGCCCCCTGTGTCAGAGATGGATGTGTGTTGTCCTGCCTGTGGAGTGGAGGCTGATGTAGGAGCATGTGCCACAGTTTGATCCTTGTGTCAGGAGACTCCTGTTCAGGCTACAGGTCACCTCAGCCCTGCCTCCTCCCCGCAGGGAGAGGGGGACACCTGATCTGAGGTCCTGTCAAGCATGGTTAACTAACTCCACACCCGAGGGGCTGGAGAGGGGTCACGATGTGGTGCAGAAGGAATGTGGACTCTTTTTTTGCTGTTCAGGAAAAAAAGGATTAACTTGTGGATAAAATAAAGTTTTGCACATATGCTAATAGAGACAGACTTTAACTCCACCAGCTGCCTTTAACCTGTAACAACCATGTGGAAGTGAAGTTGCGTCACACTAAAAGGAATCCCCCCCTGGTGTTCGCTTAGCTGCCCTCCTCTAGGGGGGGAACTATAATTGCCTGTCATGCGTTTCCACTGTAAATGATGATGTTACCTGAATGAGCCAGATCGCTTAGCTTTTCCTGGGGACTCGTTTTTCGGTTCACTGGCTTTGACGGGCTAGCTCAGCCGTGCTTTGAGCTCTGATTGGCTGCAGACCTCAGAGCAGTACGTCATGGCTTTAAGGAGAAAAATACAAACAAAAAAGTTAATTAGATAAATGAGGTAAGCATTTCGTCTTTGTGTTTTTATGAGCAATTATTGACCACACACTTAAGTTATCCTTTATTGATCCCTGTTGGGAAATAAATTCTCTGCATTTTAGTGTGAGGACCAGTGGGCAGCCACTGTGCAGCGCCTGTGGACCATCTCCAGCCTTCTTGCTGTGAGGCCACCATGCTAACCGCTGAGCCACCGTGCTGCCCTGACGAATATGTCTGCTCTGTTAGCTTAATTTAATTAATTCAAAACCTGGAAAATGACCAGAAAAATAGTTCCTGGTCAACAGATGCAGACCATAAAATATGCCCAACCTTGGAAAAGTGTCGAAGTCTGAGAGGTGTAAACTGTCTCCCTACACACCGTTGTTTCCACTCTCAGTCTGGATCCATCGTAAACAAGAGATGGGACACTTAATGGTTAACTTATGATGTGGATACTGATGAATAATCGCAGCTTGTTATTTTCTGTGATGAAAACCTTCTGCAACTCTCGCTGACTTCATTTCACCAAGCTTTGTCTAATTTCCGTAGAGCTTGACCAGACCTTTAGGAGGACGATGCAGTTTAAATAATGATTAGCGAGTTTAGAGGGAGCTGATATGTTTTTGGTCTTGCCTCGGAGCTTCTCTGTTACTCGGCAGGAACTGCCTGGACTTTAAAATACCACTGTACAGAGGAGAGGAGGCGATGAGAGGGAGACGAGGCCAGGAAATTTGTGGTTTTATAGTTTACACTCCCGATAATCCATTACCATGCAGCGCCATTTCTGTGCTTCCTAACAAATATTTGAATTATTTCTTTATAGGCTTCTTTTCTCTGCTCAGTTTCCCTCTTCCCCTGTCTTTTCTGGCAACCCTAAAGAGGAATTCCACACTGAATTATTCATCTGTGTTGTTTCTTGTTGTGGAAGCCACATAAATAGCTTTGCGGTCGAAAGCTGAACAGGTTTTTATTATGGATTGCAAATTAAAACTAGCTGTCAGGTTGCACAAGACAGAACTGATAATATCTCAATGAGACATAAAAATATTGGATGCATTTCTGATCACTTTCAAATTCTACACATTATTCTTGTATTTTTAAGTTAGAGTCAGATTTGGAGACCAGTATTTGACCTTTTATGCGCCTGTTTTTCATGAATGCCTGCGTGGCATAATTTCCAATAATCCTGCAGCTGCAGCTCTGTGCGTTAACTGGGGTTTAATCACTAAACACAACACACTCTCCTGCCAGCGCTTTATGATCACTTCAGGACCTGTCAGAGCGAATGGACCTTTCTAACCAGTTCAAAAAGAGTCTTCAGAATGAAAAACAATAAATGTCCACAGTAGAGCCTCTGAGAGAGAGTTAGAAATGAAGAGCCATAACCTTAGTTTTCATAAGCTTGTCAGTTTTAAGCATGCAGAGTACGAGATAGAGGGCGAAAGCCATTGACGTCTCCAGCACCCCGGCGGACAGGATGGCAGGTGTTTCCACAGAGTAGTAAATGAATCCATCAACACACATTAACCTCATGCTTTCATCTAATATTTTTTCCTCTCTTTGCAATGAGAAATAAATTTGATCTCCTCTTCAGTCATATCTCTGTGTTTTCTTTTCCTCTCTGTCTGTCTTGTTCTCCTGTGAGAGCGTGTCCTCAGCACTCGCGATGAAAGGGATCTGCTGCTGGCTGTAGTTTGATTGTCTGGTTGACAGCTGGGCCGCTTGTTTATTTTTCTATTTATCTCGGGCGCCCTGAACCGACACATGCTCAGCCCGCTTGCGACATCGGCAGGGCCCAGGTCGGTGAGAAAGGGGAGAGATAGACGGACAGATGTGTGGATGATGATGTGTGTTTCACATCAAAGATTCGTTTCCTGGGAGTTGTTGGATTTGACACATCTGGACTTCATGGACTCATCAGGCAGGCACAGATATATACTGTCGATACACACAGATGAATACCTCCAACAGTGTTTACATGAGGAAACTCATGAGTTCTGCATCCAGAAATGTGTTTATTCAGTTTTTATCTGTTACAAGCTCGGAGCTGTTTCTTTGTCTGCCTGTAGCACAGAGGAGCTTCCGCAGGTCAGCTGACTTAAGACACACAAGCTCATCCTCTGACTCTCATCAAGCTGTGAGGAGTTCTGCCCTGCAGGTGGGAATCCCTTGTTAGCAATTACAGCACTTTCTTCTCCTCCTTCCCTCTGACCACTTGCCTCAAACAAGGCCAAGAAGCAACAAAAGCTGAAGTATGTGTATCAGCAGATATTTGCATGCACATGAAACATGAACACACCCTCATGGATAACAAGATGAAGAGTGTACAGCCATGCTAGCAGCTGTGTGAGGCTAAATGCTAACATGTTGACAGTCTTAGTTTAGCGTGTTAGCATGCTAACATTTGTACTAGAGTAAAGGTCAAGCGATCAAAGTTATTACAATGTATCCCCGAGGGACCATTGGTGTTTGTTTCACAGCAATCCGTCCAATAGTTATCGAAAACAAAAAAACAAAAATGTCAACTTCACAGTGGCACTAGAGTAAAAGTCAAAGGAACACCAAAGTCTGTGGGATTCATCCTTTGGGGACCATGAATGTCAGTACAAATTTTCATGCCATAGTTGATTCAGTCTGGACCAAAATGGTGGACCAACAGACCGACATCGCCATCGCCATCCCCAGAACCATGCTGTTACCATGGCTGAAAATGTTTATGCATATCGAGAAATTCTGAACCAAAAGTATACACACACAAACAAGCGTCTCTCTGATTTCACCTCCCCAGGCTAGCATACCAACAACCCCTTATAAAAGTGCAGCGTAGCAGGGAACTTCTTTGTGTGTTTTGTGTCAGTCCGTCCTCAGGCGTTGGAACAGGTTTGTTCCACTGGTTGAAACTGAAGAGAAGGGCAGGTGAGGTCACACGGCCTCCTGACCTCTTAACCCTTGCTGTGTTAACCTCTGGCACCGGCTGTGTCTCCTTTAGCTGCTAACAGGATGCAACGTTTGCCCCGAGAGGTGGCTGTTTGCTCTGTCCATCTGTGCCGACGCTTTGACCCTGACCGGACATTCCCAGACCATTCCCACACCTCTGACCCCGGCGGAAAACCTCTCCTCCTTTCTCCGTTACTCATCCTTCCTCGCCACACCATTCAACGGACCTCTCTGTTGGCTACATTCTCCTTAACTGAATTACATCGTCGCTGCAGGGGGGAAAGAAGAGCCAGCCATGAGGACAGGCAATCAATGACAGACAGGCGCATCAAAGAGAGGGGGTGTCTTCTTGCTGTTTGTTATTAACATTGTGTTCTGGAGGGCTGATGATGATGATGGTGGTGATGATGATGACGTGAACAAATTTGTGGGAGCAGGAGGAACAGGAAGCCCTGTTAGTAAACTCCGTCCTGATGGCGAAAGCCACTAGTGGGCTGCAGTCAAATGTTCTGCTGACTGATTTGTCAAAACAAGCTTGTGATCTCTCTGTTTCCAAAGATGCAATAGACCTCTTTATGCATTTGGTTATTTCTTTGTTGCATTGTGTGTGTGTTTGTGCATGCACATGTCATTGCACAAGAGCACCATGAAATCTGAACCATACGTCTGCATTCTCTTTGCTCCACATGATCGTCTCCTGTGTTGTTTAGAGTCAAGGAGACAAAATCAGCGTTGTTCTCCTCTCTGTCGCTCTCTCAGGGGACGACTGAAGAAGACAAAGCCTCCTCCAAAAGTAATATCCATCCTTTTCATTATGAACTTTGATTCGATCCGTTCAGCTGTTGTTTGCGCTGTTCTTTCATGCAAGACGAGCCTCCACAGCCACCACAGGACAGTGAAGCCGACCACACTGTTCAACAGGGGAGCCATGAGGCCGTTAAACACGACCAGATCAAAGCCAGGCTCTCCATTCTTGGAATAAAGCGAGAGTTTCTTTATTATTTTACTGTCGTTTACTGCTGAAATACAAATGGTTGTGTTTATCCCATGTTCCGATAATTTATCTTTGTGTCTCGAGACCTTTGGTCGGGCCCAGTGGCCTCAAATATTCTGAGTGATTGTCAGTTTGCCATGTTTGCTTTGTGTCAACTGTCTCTTTGTCGCTGTTTGACGTTCATCTTTTAGCACATTATTTTGGTCTATTTTACTGTTTCGACCTCGTTCAGCTTCACAGTGCCTCACAGTGAACGACTTCTGTGGCAGCTGGAGCCAGTGTTGCACAAAGAGAACTGCAGTATCTTTTATCAGTTTATGTTACTTTCTCAAACTTGCACTCTCTTACTCAGTTTTTATTTAAGACTCGGCTACCCCTTTAAGCACCAGTACTTTCTGATTATTAAAAAAAGTCTCCCCTTATGTGTGTGGAACATCTTAGCAGTACAGTGAGTTTATTTCCAGAATGACAAATGAAAGCAGGTGAGGACCATCGGGGATCATTTATACTGAATACATTTCATCCATGTCTGGCAATTGGACTGACAAAAGCTCGTGTCCTCAAGGTGTCTGTGCAGGACGTCCAGGGACAGATTCAGTGAGACAGGTTCTTCCTTTAGGACAGAAGCTAACTGGAGACATGTGGCGAGAGGTGATGCACTCGGCCAGGTATGTCGCTCTTCCACCTTCCGTCGGCATGGTTGATTGGCTGAGCAGCACCTCAGGACAGTCTCACTGTCCTGCTTTCCAATGTCTCCGGAAAGAAGTCGATTCATTTAAAGACAATACTTGGAGCATCTCTGCCTCTCTGCTCCCATCCCTCCTTTGTCATACTTTCCTCCCTGTTCCTTCATTTCTCTCTCTGGTTCATGTGTGGTATCCATTTGTTTGATTGATTCTGATCACACCTGGATTAAACAGATGTTCACACGACGAGATCTGCAGCGTTAATCCTCTCTGTTCACACTTGTTCCCTTCATTTACGTCATTGTCAGCATCTCTCTATAGTTTCTCCTCTCGTCTGTTTACCAAGTACCCTTTTGTTTTATGGAGAACAGAGGATGAAAAAAGAGTCCAAGAACAACAAGACCATTACTGGAAAGAGGCCTTACAAACTGGCCTAGCTTCTACATATGGTTAAAAGATGAGGAAACCCTGTATCTGATAGTTATTTTTTCCTTTTTTTAAAGAGAGAAATCAATGTTGAACAGCTGTTACACAGACTTTATTTTAATGTAGGTCATCTAAAAGACATGCATTGACACTTTGCCACAAGAACAATACATTACCATGTTAAATTGTTGCCATGAAGAGGAAATGCTCCTCTCCTCCCTTATCTTTATTTTTTTCCCACATGATTTGCTGTTATCAAACATAAAAGAGTTTGAGGACAGTAGTTAGGACTTGATGGTCTAGATGGTCATGGACAGCATACACAGAAAACGGAGCCAGAAGATGCACTAAAGATAATATAGTGCTGGTGACTTTGGCAGCAGGCCTGCAGTAAAGATAATCTAACGCCACCAAGATGTCTGGAATCGCCTCATGAGTTTTCCCAGCAGTGTGCCTGAGAGAGCCTGCGAGGTCTCACTCTAATTCACTGGAGAGAATTAACACTGATATTCCCCATCAAAGGAACATTTCTCCCTGCAGGCTATAAACAGCCACGACTTTGCCCACTTTCTTCATCTGAGTCCAAGGTGTCCTGCGGGACTGACACTCACTGGGACAAGGTACACGACCTGTACCCTGAGATTCTTGTTTTCATTTATTTGAGCCAAATTAAGGTGGAGAGGAGTGAACAAGAGAGAAAGTGTTAGTGTTACTGAGAAAGGATCAGGACGGTTAAAACTGAGGTTTGGCTTCCCTCTTCAAAGTTTCCTGGAAGCAGCCGTTTAGCCCCTTGCCACCGAGTGACGCAGTTTGCTTTAAAAAATATCACTCCTTCTTCTCAGAGTCATAACTCAGACAAATCAGAACACAGACATAATGCACAAAAAAGGCACTCCCTATAACTCCTGAACTTGCCTTACAATCATCATGTTTTTAAGTTTTCTTCAGCTAATTTCTATAGCTAATTCAGCATACTTTTAATGGTGCCAATTTGCCAAAATGGAAACAAATATAGGCAAAAAAAAAAAAAAAACAGGACACAAGTTGTAGCCCAGAGTTAACTCATTGACACCATGGCAACATTATACTTCCTGTTTACATCCCCCAAAGCTGGTAGGTGATAGGAACTGTAGTTATTAACTTTTCTTCTCATGTTGCACTACCAATGTATTACTTTGACATTATTAAGACTTCATTAATGGTTCTTATATTCTTAAGAACCATTTTATTCTTATATTCTTGGAACATTGACACTCTGCTCTATCCATTCGTATACTGATATTTGCCCTGTGTTGGAAACGTCGACATACAGACTCAAACATTTTTTATATTGCATAAAACCTACACGAGTAGCCCAACTTATTCTGAAAATAACAATATATGGCATGTCTGGTACTGTAGTGACGCTGCTAAAAGCCTGTAAATAAAACTAGTAGAGGAGTTCACTCACCATGAGTCTCTCATTTCCGTTTTTTTTTTGCATGGCATTTGTAGGACAAGCATGGAAAAGCTGCATTTTAATCCAGTTTCAAGGTCTTGCGTGCTGTGACCGACTGTTTATCCAGTTTGCCAGATCTGTGTTCTCCAAACACATCTGACGATTTGCTTTGATTCGTCAAAACTGTCGATTTCCTCAAACACTTTCATCATCTGATTCTTCTCCCTCCAACCACATGTGCCCTCCGCTCTGTCAGGAAAGTGTCTCTGACCGTTCAGCGTCTTTCTGTGGCCTCTGCCACTCGTGCAATCCCATGAGAGCGATTACCTTGCAGGTTAAACTCTTAAAAGTTTAAAAGTCGCTAAAAGCTATTAAATGGGCCGTGTAATCTCAGGTCAGTATCGTCATTTTAGGTTTATTATGATGCACTTAGATGACGTAATACGTTTTTCTTCATCAACTTGACTGATAAAGACGTTAATGATTAAGTCTTTGCTGCTTTACTGTCACTGCTTGTTATAATGATGACTAAATACCATTATCCCAATGAAATATGAGCGTCATACAGTCCTACATCTCTGTTTTTGAAAGAAAGATGACAGTTTTCCTTCCATCACAGATAATGGGTTGTAAAGTGGCTATTGGGGCTTTTAGATCTACAACCCACGTTTCTATTTAGGAAGACCTTAACTGCAGGATTGATCAGCAAAGAGCAGGAACTGACTTGACAGGTGGTAAAGATGTAAGAAAGGTCAAGGGAAGGAATTGGGAGTGGGAACGACAGGCCACCTTCACTTTCAATAATAACAATAATAATGTCCACATTTTGGAAGTTTATGCAGGTGGAAAGAGTCTTTGCCCCTATATGCTTTGGGTAAACGGTGATAGGTCGAGTATGTGTAGGGGAACCCTTTCCAAATATACAGAGCAAGTCATTTTCAGCTCCCTGCTTACCGGGCGTGGGACGCTGCGGACCTGAGCGGCCTGTCATGCATGTTAGCTGCAGGCCGGCAGTGATCAGTGGCCAGCTTCCACTCACGCCATCTTGAAGACAGTGCAAATAAACAGAGGAAAGAGGAGGGGAGGTGACGCCTGGGAGAAATCACAATGCAGCACAATAAGCAAAAGGAGGAGTTTGGCGGTGAGGGTAACCGATGAAGAGACGATGGAGGGATGAAGGCATGGAAGAAATGGAGGGATGCAATCAAAGGAGGAGAAAATAATAAAAAGCATCAATAAACAATGGCATCCCAGGCCTGTCTGTGACCCATTATGGACGGGTTTTCTTTTGTTTCTAGATAACCCTTAGAGTAGCATTGTTTAGCTGTCTTACCGCATGGCACCGCTTATTACACATGGCAATTGCTAAAAATGTGCTGGCAGGGGACTTTTACATAGAACAAAAGGTGGAGGAGAGGTCAGGCTGTTGCCATTGTTGCTTTAGCATCTGTCTAACAGAGGCCTAGCCTTTTATCACATGTTTAACTGTTTTTGTAATATTTTGCCGAGCTTAAATTCACGGTGTCGGTGCAGCATGAATGGTTCACCTTGTTGCTTTAGGCCTCTGAGACCTCCAAGAGTCGACATAATCATTTAATCTCAAACTTTAATCTCCAAATTTGCTCTGTGCCTTTCAACTGCCTGATATCTGTGTTAGCTCCTGTGTAGCTTCAGAGGACCCCGGTGACGTCATGTCATCTTTATCACTGTTTCTCCTCAAAGGATGGGGCCCTGAGTGCACGACGGCTGAATAGAGTCCATTCTTTATTTCTGCAGACTCAATATTACCAGTAGACCTCCGTCACTGTAACAGCCTGCGTGTCTCTCTTTAACTTCAGTCTGCTCTTTGTGGCTTTGACTCCCTCTTTCTCCCTCCATCTCTTTCACGTGTCAGCTCTGCCACCGTCACCACTGCACACACATGCATTCCTGCCTCACGGCTCTCAGCTCAGGTAGAATAATATTATCTCAGTCGAGTGTCCGTCGTTCATACGATCTTCAGCGTGGGACTGTAGTTAACCATGTCCAGGCTGCGCTGCTACCTAAGAGGCTCTCTCTCCATTGCTCAGACTGTACCGCAGGTCATAATTAACCTGAGACAAAGCACTGACCTGTGACAAATAGACTGTAACACTACACCCCCCCAACTCAGCATAGCACAGTCCGGCACGACATGGCCCGCTACAGTGTGATGGAGATGGAGGGGTCCTGCAGATCAAACCTGGCCTGAGGCAAAGAGGGAGCATTCCAGGGAAACATGTAGACGTTACAACAGCAGTAAAGTTTGGGAAATAACCCTGGAAGTGCAAGGGAATTACTTCTGAATTACATTAAGTGCTGTCCCCCACAGCCAGAATGAAGTGGACGATCATCCTGCACTCACGTGTGATGGTTATTTATACTGCAGCTGTAGCGAGGACTATTTGGAACGCACTGAGAGTGAAATGACTGAATGAGCTCCTCAAGGACAGCTGGTCTGGTTAGTTGGCTATACACTGCAGTTCTTTATCAAGTGACTTGTACAATCTATTGTACTCCAGTGCAAAAGCCCTGCAAAAATCCAACCTTTATGAAGCTGATAATGTTCAGTTAATGATGCTTGGTTTGATTTTTGATTTAACTTCTTGGCCATTTTTAAGGCCGTTGTTAGCGGTGGTGTTGTGTTTGGATAGCATTATATTGTGATGTACTGTACTGTTTCTTTGACTGACAGGTAGTGAAACATCAATTCTCATTGATATAGTGTCAAAGAAAAAAAATTCACACAGCTCTGCAAAAACGTTATTTTGTCAGGAGAGGACAATGCTGATGAAGTTACAGTTATACGTTTATCTGCTAACAGGCTGTAGAAAGTCAAGTATCAGGTGCAAAGAGGAACTTGCAAGGTACTATTTGCAGCAGAATGCATGCCAGCAGCATTTGTCAACTCATCTTGTTACTGCTGCAGATTTCTGAGCTGTTAGTGCACATGAAAGAGCTGATTGCCAGGTGTCTTTTTTATAGTTTACAAATGCTGCGAATTCACATGCAATCTTGTATGAACCACCTTTTGAAGCAATAGCAAGTATTTGTTTTTTGTTGTTTTTTAGTCAGAACATACATAGGGTTGCATCATAAAGCAGATCAGGATGTGGGATATTTACATTATTTATTTAATATATTTTAAAAGAAATGCAGTTAAACGACCCTGAAATATATACTGTGTTTACTGTATAAGCCTGTCATACTTTTGAGAATAGAAACAAAACTAAACACTGAAACTTACATGGCCGCTCGACAGCTCTGTACTTGCCGGGGTCATGAGAATATTTGGACCCACAAACAAGTAATGGAGCAGAAAAGTTGAAGAAAGCATCACAGCAGCTTAAGTCAGTTTAAGTTGATCTGTTGTATCCATATAGCCTCTCCCACATAATCCTGTCATCCCTTATTCCCATCCCTCAGCTAATTGCAACAGAAAACACACACAGACGCTCCCCACAGCTTTTTACCATGCAGTTACCACAGGTATGTTAACTGGGCCTGGCTTTGGTCTCCGTGCATTAGCTGCACATTCCAGTGGTGCGGATAATGGGAAGTTCTATTAGGAGCTATTTGTGGCCGCGCTGTGGCGTGTTTCACCAGATTCCAACATTAGCCGGGTTTTTAACCTCGTCGGGTGAAGGATACAAGGGGAGTGAGGGGCTGATGCTTTGTCTCTCTCCATTTGTCTTGTTTGTTTCTGTTGTCAGCCTCCCTCCATGTGTATTTGCTCTGTGTCATTGCAGACCGCCTTGGGAACGTGTGTTTGTTTACTGTCTGTGTGCATGTCGTGCACGTATACGTATCTGTGCTAATTTAGGCCTCCGTCTGTCTTTCTGTTTCAACTTGTGTCCCTTTCTTCATGTACATGTCTCATACATGCACCTTCCCCTCTGCGTGGACTGCATGTTCATGCACATGTACACTACATACATGCATGTGTACCCTGTGACTCTGTGTGTGCGTGTGACAACTGGAGACCTTGTGGCCAAGGCAGCGAGGGGTGGCCTGTTGACACTGAGCCATGGCAGGGGAGCTTCCTTCTCCCCCAGCTTATAGAAAGCAAACAAGCTAATCAGAGCCAGCACTCTGACCCCCTTTCAACTCTGCAGCCATTCAGTCAGCCGGACAGAAGAGAGGACGACGGCCGTCCTGCTGCAGAGGGCTTACAGTTACAGTGAGAAAAGAGTCTGGCTCGTGTGTGTGTGTGTGTGTGTGTGTGTGTGTGGAGGGGAGCATGCAGATGTGCCCCCAACAACCTCTGGGAAACGCGGGTAGTCTAAACTTTCTTAACGCTTCACAAGCCACATCCTTATTGGCCTTTGTTGAAAGGAGCTCAAACTGAACCATTTTTTAGCTGTTCTAGAGCTTTCAATCATACCACATGAGCTTCATCAGCAGAGAGGCAGTTTGTCACTCGTCTTGGACTTTACATTACGTACTTTACATTTTTACATTTCTATTTTTTTATGAGCATCTTATGGACTTCTCAGCCACGGTGGCGTGAAAGCTGAGAAAGTGTATTCTCGACTTTGGAAACAGCAGAGTTTCAACGAAATGTTGGGATTTTATTTCACCTAAATATTTATGTCCCCATGCACTCAATGTTGCTGTGTTTCTGCTAACAGAAGTTGATCACTGTAGTTTACAGTAAATTAGTTCAGAAATGCTTCTAGTTACGGAAATTGAAAAGAAAAATGGGGGGAAAGCTGAAATGACCTGCTGATTATGCTCCAGATTCCCACTTCATAAATCAAAAAACATGAATACATGAACTACAGTTGTAGTAAATAAACAGCCGTGTTTGCATTGCAGATGCTTTCAAATCCAAATTACTATTAAATGATAAACTCAGTGATTTTGGGAGCATCTTCATGGCCTAGTGGTTAAGACAAACCTTTTGGTGGAAATCTGGCATTTCTTGTGAATTATAAAAAACAGAAAATTATATTATTTATATTACTATTTGTTATGACTTTTCCACCACAGTTTACTCAGGTGTGTTGATATTTTCTGAATGATCTACTCGACCAACCAGCTTCTCTCTGCCTTCCCCATAGCCTCCTTTCATCTCCATTCATGTTTGTACTTCAAATGACCTTTTCCAAGTCAACAAATATGATATACCACTCCACCACCCCACTGCTGGTGTTTAGATTGCCCAAGTGAGTCTTAAGATACGTTTTGTTGTTGTGTACAGGTCGCAGTCAGAGTTGCAAACATACAGAAGCTATAAGTCTCAACAGAGTTACATGGTGTAATCAAATGTGTGTTTAACCCCCCTCTCCCTCCCCCTCCTCCTCCTCCTCACCCATTCAAGTGCGTCTTTCCAGATGGGGTTGTGTGTTTGGTGTGTTTGTGTGTGTGTTTGTAACATCAGATGCAGGTATAAACTCTTCCATAAACACTCCCCACCACCTCCCCTCAAAGACCACAAACAAATAAATCTCAGACTTCAAATTAGCATCAGTCTATACTTCACAGCATGCACACCTTGACACGAGATGACCTTTGTCTCACCTGATCACCCCCAGAGAGCAGTAAAGAAGCTGCTTTTAGACAGGTTCGGGATTACCCATGATCCTCCTCGGCCATCCTTGACCCGCCAAAGGCTAACAGGAGCTGGGGATAATTTATGTGAACTCTTCCCTTGAACCCATTGCACGGTGTCAAGTTGTGTCCGTGAATTCTGGTCTCGGCCATATCTTCTTCTGTCAACACTCTCACGCTCCACATCCTGACCGCCCTCCACCAGGGGAGAGCAGCGAGATGGTGAGAGAGAAAGATGGACGCTGAGAGGGAGGGGATGTGCATGCTATACAGCAGCTTTCTCTCCATCTCTCTGCTTCATGACAGAGACCATTTGGCAGCTCTGTTATCTATCTCTGCTCTTCTTCACTCAAGGTCTGGCCTCCACCCAAGACCAGACTCACGCACATCGATGCACTGAAAACATTTATCATGTTTTCTCCCAACAAGATGAAATCACTCGAGTAGAGGCTGATGAAGTGAATTTGAGGCATATTGTGATCAGCAATGACCAAGATACAGTCTGAGTTTTGAGTGAATGTACTTTACAATTATGATTAAGTTAAGGCTCATTGTTTAGATTTTATTTTTACCCATTTTCGCTTAGAAATAACCCTGTTTCTTAAAAGAAAAGATCAGTTTAGACCATTTTTCACCCGCACATACAAATAGCCGATCACCACAGTTTACAGTAAATCAGATCCCTTGATGATGACAGCTCAGAAAATCTTAAGGTAATAGACAATGAAGAGAAAAATCATGAGAAACTTATTGTGCACCTTGGTCCAACCACAAAGTGTGGTATTGAAGTATTGAAAATGGTATTCTGAAAATCAGATTTTCATTTTAGTGTTAACAAACACAAACATTGCCAGATTTCTTTTAAATAAGCCCTAAAGATAATAGTAGAATATGTTTGTCTATGTCGTATGTGTGTTTTTTGTAGCTTAACACATCAAGGCAGGAGGAAAGATGAATGGACGTTACAAGTGATGCCTATTTCTTAATAGTATACTTAATGTAGTGTGGTTTCCTTCACTATGTTATGTTGTCATTTTTAATTTGAAATCATGTACTCCCTGATAACAGTCCCTGTTTTGCACAATTGGATTTGTTTAGACAGTTGGAGAACCTTAATATGAGTACAGTTTTGCCTATTTCTTTATTTTTTCCTGCATGTGTCCAGTCAGAATCACAGTCATGTGCTTCTCATTCCAAGAGAGAGGAAGTCAGGAAGAAACACACATACAGTATTCATACATACATCCACACAGTATTGTAATAGAGATGGCTATCGAACGCAGTCCTAAGTGGAAAAAGGTGACGGTCCCTGTGACATAAATGCTGTTTTTCCCTACCGTGAAAATGAAAGTCCTCACAGATGTCTACATATGGCAAACACTCTCGTTATCGAATCAACGGCTGCCTCTGTTCTGCCCGGCGTTTATGGCATCGGTAACTTCAGAACACTATTGAATAAAGGGAAATAATCCTTCCTCATGGCTGCTCAGTGTGTCGGTGTCAGATGGATTACTGAAGCATATATAAAACACATCACAACACACATATGGGCCCCGATCTCTCTTCAGGGACTGTTGCACAGTGGCCCAATCTGCAGCTTCGGCCAAACAAACATCAAAGAAATTGGAAGTTTAGACAACTTGATAGTCTGTGTACCGCAGAGGAAACCTCATACTCCATTAACCTGAGACATGCACGTCTGAGCTTCTCTTATTTGCTTTTACACGCACACCCTCCTCTTTCCTGCTCGATATATCGCAGGACTGACACACTTCTGTGGAATTACATGTTAGTGTGGTGTGAGTCTGTGCAGGCTGTGTTACTGTGCCTGCACAACTAGAAAGATTAGGGTACATGCACATTGTGTGTGTGTGTGTGTGTGTGTGTGTGTGTGTGTGAGATGTGGGCCTGTGCGGTGCAGAGCATGTGGAATATGTCTGTCTCAGTGTATCCCATGTGAAAGTTTGTGTGTGTGCATGAAAAGCAGCGCAGCTCCCCGGCCCGTAGCAGGTACTCGTGTCATTGTGGTGAGTCATACCGTACGGACCCGGGGGATGCTGGAAGCTCTTCAAAGTGAGTTTGTTGCTGCTGCGGTGAAATGAGCTGAGAGGATCTGGACTCTGCAGATGAAAGAAGCAGAGTGTATGGTTGGACTGGTACACAGCATGAATCTGAGTGGAGGAGATCTGGGCCACAAGAAGTAGCACTATGTGCAATTGTGTGTGTGCGTGTGTGTGTGGGGCTGTTTGGGAGGGTAAACAGCCAGGGTGAATTCAGGGTAAACAGCCAGTTCTTGCTCTGACTGCCTACTGCTGCCTGGCCGAACAGAGGCAGCCGTTGATTCGATAACGAGTGTGTTTGCCATATGTATTGCTGTATGTGGGGTGCAAGACCCGCATGCAGAAAAAAGAAAAAAACTGAGACAAAGGCAGAAATAAATTACCCAGAAAATCATGTTAATGTGAGAAAAATAGTGTAGAACACAAGATTGTGTGCCTTTGATGTCCAAAAAAAAGCCTCCCACAAACTTACTGAACTGAGTAAAAGACCAAAGATTTATTACATTTTTGTAATTTTTTTATTATGCTTCATTTGATTCCAACATTAGGAGACATGGCATATTATGTCAACATATAATAACACTGAGAAAAAAAGCAAGCATGATTGAAGACAGACTTATATGTTTAGACTCATTTTATTCACACCATCAGGAAATGTCTTTGCAATGAGAAACATATCAGTGTGGCAACCGCAAAACAGCAACCACAACAGATGAGACTGTGGCACATTAATGACACATACATGCACATACATGTAGTACACAGTATATATATTGGTTTTAACTTGTATCATGAAGTGTTAACTGTGCATCATGTATAAGATACAGACATCCTGAATGCTAAAGCGACCACCTGGCTGACCGTGCAGCTGCACTGTGCGACACTGGCCTTGAGTGCAACTGCGTGACTGCGAAGCCTGCAGAGCTGTAATGAGGGAATCCATCAACAAGAGGCAAAGAGTCAGCGCAGGAAGAAGCAGGTGCAACTGTATACTGTACCATTTAAAAAAAAAATTTTTTAAAAAAACAAGAATCTGGAGACTTCTTATGTACAAGAAATGGAAAGGGAACAATTACAGCAACTTAAAATGATTGAAACATTTTTAGTGAAAATCCTTGAAGCATAAAGTAAATGACTAGTTGACAAATTAACAGGCTAGATGATGAATAGAAAGACCTCTGGCACAAAAACTAAATCATTTCCTTACTTTTCCAGTCCAAATTTCACGGCACATAATTTTTCCTTTTTCGCATGTTTGACAGTAACAAATGTGGAAAATTATGGAAACCCCCGTTCTTCTCCTGACATGGATTCCCTCTATAGGCAGTCAGTCTAGCCTCATATAATGTGTCCTAAACACACTGTGTGCGTGTTTCCTAACAGCTGTGCTGGTCCCACTGAACCAAAGCACCATGGATGGCTGCTAATAACCCACCCTAATAATCCCTATGTTACCTAATGTCTTTCTGCGTTCAGTGCCCTTAAATACCCATTCATTATAATGCCAACAGTTAGTGCTATTGTGACCACGGTCCCAGAGGTGGGACCTTACGCTCGATGGACGATGGCTGGTTGACTCTGCGGTGGTGCAGCGGGCTGGCTCATGCCCTTGGGTGGTGATGCTTGGTGATTACCCAGGGTTCCCCAGAGGTTAAGCCCAGAACGGAGCTCCCTCAGCAGGGCATCTGGTTAATGAGAACTGGGCGTGATGCTGGAGCCCCAGACTGGAACGATAGGAAATATACACACATGCTGGATACTGTACTGTTAGACGACCACAACCCCACACACACACACACACACAGTCTCAATGTTCATTTGCTCTGTGGTCCATTTCCTCCTCACAGTGGAGCACAGGGAGAGCCTGCTGAGAGGACTCACAAGACAAGTAGCTGAACATTAAACACACATTTGATGGCTTACATTAAAGTCACATTTTCTGAAACTGGCAAATTTGACTCTAACAGCATTCATATGTAGATGTAGTAGAGTCATGCAGTAATGGAGAGCGTCCTGCTCTGCTGCAAACCTGCTTAGACTGTGATTCCACAAGTGTTTTATCTCAGATCAAGTCTGAGTTTTTAGATAGCATGAGGCTTCGCAGTACATGTCTTGATTACAGCACTCTGAATGTAGGGCCTAATTGGACGCACGGAGGAGGCTCCCCTGGAGGATGGCTGGATATACGCTGGGGACTCTGGGAACTTTACTGGAAGCCATTAAGGAAACAAGACATTTCCGACCGCAGGGAACAAGAAAAACGACTGAAAAATGAAGAGAAAGGGAGAAAAATGAGGCGCTTCAGGGCTGAATTGTTAAGAACATGATTGTTGAGTGTGTGTGTGTGTGTGTGTGTAGAGGGGGGTTGGTGGTGTTTGTGCGTGTGTGAGGCCTCTTTGTCCAGGTCGCGTGCCAAATTACTAGTTGGCATGGTAACAGCATGGCACTGACTCTGCGTCGGCACATGGCACTTTTTTGCACTTTCCCTTTTTTCCTCGCTGCAGAACACACATGTATACACACCAACATCACGCTGTTAGATAATCGGTCAGGTTCCTTCTCCGTATCGTCTCCAATCAATCATTTATTGTCATCAGGTTTCAATTCTGAGCTTCAACTTGTTTGCCCCCTGTGGCCGCTCCTGCTTCTATCTTCAAAAGCTCTGTATTTTCTGTGTGTGGGGGGGCATACTGTAACTGTAGAGTGAGGAGAATATGCAGTCGCAGTCTTCAGAGGAAGCCAAGAGAGCAGTTAAATATAAAACCCACAGTCTTCATGTCACTTTCAACTCCTGTTGGAGGAGCTGACGGAAACTCTTCATTATGGTTGAAACGTTACGTGAAGCGCGGGGTCGGGGATAGTTAGCAGCAACGCAGCTGAACGGCGGTGGAATCCGTAATGGCACCTGGAAGCAATTGTGTTTCCCTCCTTGGAATATTTATGTATTGGTGAATTATTCTAAGCATGTTCCCAGTGTTTATTTCTACAATGATGTCTGGCTGCGTGGCAGAACAACCATGCAGCCAATCTGTCCACTCTGAAAGTGGAGAAATAAAAAAAACAACTGCCGCATGTGAAATGTGCATCTATTGACAGTGCAGCAGCAAACCCAGTCCAACTGTATCCCTCATTAAAGGAAAGTCAGCCCACCTCCCCTCAGGCTCCCCTTTTTATATGCACCACCCCATATCCAAACACTGTTAAAGACTCATAAAAGCTCAGCATAATATTTTGATATCTGTCATCTTATGCTGTTAGAAAGGAGCCAAAGGGAGAGGAAGTTGCCTTCGTTCGTATTATCCATTCCCATCATAACACACAAGCTCCAGTTTCCCATGGGTGTGTTTGTTGTGATGTCTTGTGGCACCGACACAAACAGACACAGTCTGCATGAGGCCTATAGGCCTGGTGGATTTGTTTAGTCTTGGTGGGCAGGACGAGAGGGTTTTGGTATTCTTTGAATGTATGCTTGTTTCCCTTCTCTGTGGTCTCTGATAGGAGTTATTTGCCTTTGTGATTTTTGATTTCCAGTTTATTACAACTTGGGGTTTATTTTTGTATATGGTTGTCTGACCGCTCAAGTTTCTTCCCTAATCAGGCTTTGTTGTAGCAATGTTGCTGTGTTCCCAGATTTTAGCAATTGTCACTGAATTTTTGAATCATTAAAATACATTTTTAGCCACTTTCTAGACTGACTTATTGCAACAACTATTGGATGGATTTTCATGAAACTGGTACAGGCATTCAAGTCCCACTTCCAGTCGGGTCAATATTTCAATCTGTCCAATACTTTTGATTTATGAGCCTCAGCTGTACTTGTTGTTATGCTAGCATGCTAACACGCTAAACTAAGATGGTGAACACAACACTTCTCGGCATCAGAACAGTAGCATTTTCTTGCTGAGCATGTTAGCATGCTGATTAGCTCAAAGCAGCACTGAGGCAGCCTCACAGAGCTGCTAGCACGGCTGTAGACTCTTGTTTAAACTTGGACGAAGCACAAGATTGATGTTATTTGAAAATATATAGATGTACATATAATGTTATAATTGATTAATTTATCGTATTTTATTTTTCTGGTTTTCTATGTGTTACTGAAAGATCATCATATATTATATATTTTAGCTTGATGCTTGATATATAGCAGTGTCTTGTAATCCTGTGTGGGATGAGTTCATCAAAATAAAAACGTTTTCAACTATTTTGCCTTCATCATGGTGGTGAAAATCATTGTTTAAAAGCAGACTGCCTGTTCAGATACCCACTAGCACCCTCTGTGGGATGTTCCCTGACAAAGTTGAGTGGGACAGGGTGGGAGGTATGGTCAGGCTGAGGTGGGTATGTAGCGTATGCTGAGGGTAAGGATGACGCTGGAGGGTGGAGAGGGTGGAGAGGGTGGTGAGGGTGGGTGAAAGGTGACACCCTGACAAGTGGTGTTTACGAGAGTAGAGAATACCAAAGGACAACTGTGGGCCGCCTTGAATATGAGATAGAAGGAGAGAAAAGAGGAGGAGGGTGACCGAGACAGAGATGTGTAGTGAAAGTGAGAGGAAGACGGAAGTTGAGGTCCAGACGGTAAGACGTGACAGCGACATGAGGATCCCTCTCAGACTAACAGCAGCTCTTAACCTGGAGGTCAGGGAGACAGAGGGAGAATATAGAAGGAGACAGCCACAGAGGGATCCTGGGAGAAAGTTGGCGGCCGTCTACCAACTCGCAACATGTGTTTGCATGTAAATTTCACTTTTCACTAGTCTCATCTCTTGTCCATCTTTTATTGGCTGAATGTGTGCCGGGTAGGCGTGCCTGCGAAGAAAATGTGAATGGGTATGTGTGAGGGTCAGAGGTGACCTGTGTTGGAGTATAGTGGCAGATTTATGGGCTCCACCAACCTGAAGGCTGGAGGTCACATGCTGACTTTGTTACACGCCGCAGCCAACACATACACACTCACACAGAGAGTGGTGGTACACACTGAATACCAGCCTGCTGATGCCAGGTCATGTGTGTTGAGGTCCAAGTAATAGATAAAGCAGGGAATGAGGCTTAACTGACTGTGCGTGTGTGTGTGTGTGTGTGTGTGTGTGTGTTTGTGCAAGTGTGTATAAGCTTCCCATCTGGCCTCAGGGATAAACCATATTAAGTTTGATGAACATGGAGGACACGGGACATTGATCAGTAAAGAAACAAGCTCTGGAGCGGGGACGAAAGAACAAAGTCGGATCGTGTTGCTCTGTATCATTAATATCTATCAGGAGCAATACGAAGCCAGACGTGGATGGATGAGAGGATGAGAGGCTGAGAAAGAAAGAAGAGGGAGAAGTTTCTCAGGGTCATACTGTTGCCCCGCTCTTCCTCGCTTTGTTCATTCATTATCTCCCTCCCTTCTGCTGTCACTTTGCAAAGAGTGCTTTTATCTCCTGTGGGTTCGGTTATGAAATCCAAACCTGCAGGAAGAGTGTTCACATCACTTCAGTGTTTAACTATTTATTTTGATGTAAACATATAGTGCATGTTTATGTTACTTCATCCTCCTCTCTGCCTCTGCCTATGTCTGGACTTTACAGATTGATTGAAAGAAAGAGTTATTCATTTTCTCGCCGAGATTGATACCACTCTCATGTCTGTGAGCTAAACATGGCCCAGAACACTGGAAATGGGGAAACACTGGCCTGGCTCTGTCCAAAGCATTTCAGTGACTTTTTTTTATGATAGCAGCTTGAAACCTTATAATAGCTAATAACATAGCTAGTTAGAGTCAGTTAAGTTTTGTTTGAATTAGTTTTACTTGGCAAGAACGTGTATAAGCAGATTTCTCAAAATGTCAGACTACTGTATTCCTACAGTTCAGTTGGAGTAGGATGAACTATGCTAATTAGAAGACTGTAGGTCTAGAAATTACAGCCGGTCACTCACACTTTCACCGTGCATGTGTATGAGTTTAAATCTCTGGTATTCATCTGCACTCATCTGTCATAAACAGGTGCTTTAGGTTCGACCTGCTGCTCCTCCTTCACCAGAGCAGTTAATGAGGTCCTGTTAGTGCTCCCTGCCAAAATCTGAGTCGTGGAATTTATTAAAACAAGCAGAGTGAATTTGTATTGTCATCTGAAACATTTGGTCCCTTGTTGCACCTTAATTTTTTACAACAATGGATCTGTTAAAAATGGCTTTAACAGAAGGTTGATTGAGAGGGGAGAAGTTTGCTGTAAGAGACATTTGACCATATTTGGTTTAGTTTAAGGCCATATTGGCTTAGCTACAGTCAGGTGCATGCAGACAAAGCCTCCATTGTTGGAAAACCCCAGATAGTTAGTTGTACTATAAACGTACTCTGACCGATTTATGAGACAGCCCCCATCCTGTGAATGAAAATATGAAACATTTTGAAAGCGCTACCACTTGGAGCGGATGGCGAGGACCCTCAATCACTTTAGAAGTGACCGCAAAATTTATTTCTTGTACTGATGTATCATTTTACCCACAACACCCGTTGATCTGGGACTCCGGCTCAGTCCAAGAACCTGTCTGCTGGTCAGAGGGGCGTTACGACCACAAGTGGTTTTTCCTCCACTTGTCCTGGCAGACGAACGCGGAAACCTGAAGCCGTCCCGTAGCCGCTACAGTATGGCACATTAGGGTGGCTCCAAACCTTGATTTGTGTTTGGGTTGGGCTGGGGCTGGGTCAGCGCCTCATGGTTTTGGTTCAGTGACAAGAGTTGTTAAATGATGTTCCTTTTGACATCTTATCCAAATTAGTGCTTTTATCACTGAGCAGACAAATTCAGATATACAGAGCCTTCTTTCCCTCCTTTTTCCATTGTTGGCTCATTCGCTGAAGAATGAGGGAGTTTGGTTTTTAGGCCAGCAGCAGCTGAGGTCGCTTGGCAGGAACCAGGTAGAGCAGGAGAGCTGTAGGCTGGTCAGTGTTCATATTGGATGTGAAGAATAAATCCCATTACATCAAATGGTAAACATTCGTATGGAACAAATGAAGGTGACATGAATGACTTTGGATGAGGTGTTTCGATGAGCGCGTGTTGAGTGAAATGAGCTAAATGATGGCTCATGCATTGCTCTCTCGCTGCAGCTGTGGTCTCTATATCTTTTGCCTACGTGCTCCATCTCGACACTTTATGCAAGGTCACTACATTACGAATGCTGATACAGAGATGTGATTGGTCAACAGCAATGAATGGCACATACCTCAGTGTCATGCGCTCCCAGCTGTGTTTAACTTTCATTACTGCACATGAACCCTATCAGACATATCAGCTGTGTCAGCCATCTATCGTAGTCGCAGCTGTCAGGCACACAAACTAACATAGTTTGAGACACACACACACACACACACACACACACACACACACACACACAACTGTAAATACCCTCACACACAAATCCACACAGGGCCATCTGCCCAGAGAAATACAAAACTCCAGATACCTGGACGGATATTTATTGAAGATGATGTTATATATTGCGGGTACATGAGTGGTTGAATGTAAACTCACAACAGACTGTAACATCAGACTGATCCCCGTCTATCACCGACTGTGTTAAAGGCTCGACAGCCATCCCAGCCATGTTCTGACCCCAGGAACCTGAGCAGCTGATTGGACCAAATATGGAAGCCACCAATCGGATAAAGTGACGCATGACCTCCTCCCATAAAGTTCACACTGGGGCAAGTCTGCACCTGCCACAGGAGCAGCCTCACAACACACAACACACACATGGACACACTACGCTGTTCTAGCCCTCGAATCACGCAGCATTGAAAGGGGACATGGGTTATGTTACAGCAGTGATGGCATCGTATCTCGAGGCACACTGAAATGATATCCTCCTTACACTCACCTGCATGTGTAAGTCTTTGAAATAAACAGATGATCATCTTTAAAAGAAGCAGTTGATAACCCTCGTTTTGAAATCCCAAAAAGTTTATGAGCGATTACGGAGGCAGCCGCACTGACGTAAGTGACAGGCCGAGTTCGTGTTCCTGCAGCAGCCGCTCAGATGACATGATGCTATAGTCTGTTCACTGTGATCTAGTCGAGTTGAATTTCAGCCAGAATTTCATGATTTTGATTGATTGCTCTTTTTCAGGGCTAGATATTGAAACTGCGGTACCAACTGAAAAATCTGAAAGTTTGGTTTATTTTGTTATTGTTTTTAAAAGGGTTTCATAGAAGAACATGTTTAAATTCCCCAAATTAAGGTATCAAAAAAGTATTGCTTTTATATCAGTACCAACATTTAGATATTGAGGCATCATCAGTATCGCACATGAATGAACCTAAATCATTCCAATTAAAAAACTAAAACAATAAGCCCTACCAACATTTCTTATTACATGATGAGAACAATATTTATGAATTGTGTCCTAGCAACTGCCCTTTTTTGTTTGTCTTGGATTCTGAATGGTATTTTTGTATTTTAATTCGGCCAGAATATATTGTTATAAATTATCTGGATAGTGAACCCACACATCGCAACAATGCTGAGGTGCTGATGTGTGGTCTGACATCTCGAAGAGCCATTGTGACCCAGTTTGTCCTACATGTGTGTACATATAGTTCATGTGCTTAGAACCGCAGATTGCAGATGTGTTCACTTCTCCTTTCTACAGTGAATGGCATTTTAATGCATTTGGCTCTGCTCCACATAATCAATCATATCCTTGTGTTATTGTCCGGAGCCAACTGATTCCACATTAATGTTGATTCTCAGCCATCGATTCTTGATCCGCATGTATCACATTGGAGGCTATTTGCTTAAGCTAGAATAGGTTGGCAGAGCAGAGAGCTATACACTGGGATATAATTACTACCAGACCAGATACAATAGAGTATTGGCCCTGGATGGATCAGGTCAGGTATGAAAAGGCTGGTGGAATGATGGCGGATAATGACAACAGAGAAAAAGGAAGGTTTAGCTGGAAACAGGAAAGTTGTGATTGGTGTGGCAGGCTGTTTGCATGAGTAGTAAGTAGGAGAAACATTTGACCACACGTATCCTAGCAGCTTTCTTATCCATTTATTTTATGTGCACCTTTCTGAGAAGATAATACATGTCTGCAGGCCTCCATTATGGGTACAAATAACTCACTAAACAGGCCCTCTTCCATTTCCTTATGTAGTTTTGTATGTTTAGTGTGTGTTATAGCTCTCCTCGCCTGCATCATGCCACGCCAAGTCACGACTGTGTGATCAGCCTCTGAACCACCTGCACTATGTTGCCCATTACTCATAAACCACTGGGATTTGTGGCTGGCAGCTTTGAGATCGTATGCTCTCACCTTGGCTTCCACAGAGGCTGTAATTAGCCCGTCCGTTTCAGGTGTGAGAGAAGGGGAGAAAGAAACCAGAACGAGGAGTTAGCTTAAGGTAAGGGCCAAGGGCACGAGGGGTGAGGCACCTGTGAAAAAGGAGAGAACTAGAAATAATTGTGGAGATTTGAATTTGGTGTCAATTGGCAGAAATTGCACCAGGAATCAGGGCAGAAAGAAAGTCGAGGCAAAGGCGGAGGGTGGAATTCTTTCCAGAAAATCTGTCAGGGTTAAAGAAAGAGGCGAGCAAGAATAAAGCTCCCTTTTGAACATTCACACCATGTTTCCTCAACCATGGCCCACACATTGTCTTCTGTTACACACACACACACACACACACACACACACACGCACACACATAAAAACACTGCAGTTTTCGTTTAACGTCACGGTGATTAGCGCACTTTTTTCTTTATTCCTTTACACTTGAAGACCCACCCCCGCTCCCTCCATGCCCGGTTTTGCTCTAACATGTTCCAGAACGTCAAACTAGAACCACATTTTATGAATGAATACGGGATACAGAGATAAAAGAGCATTTTATCCTGTTACAGACCACCATTCGACATAGACTGGCACTGGACGAAACCGACACTTCAAAATATCCTTGTCAAATTACCACTAAGCACATTGAGTTGAAGTTGAAGTTCGTCACATTAAAGAGTCTGATACTTTTATCTTGTGTCAATTTAAAAGAATACATTTAAAGGAAGTCTGGCACTTTGCATGTTCAAGACATAATCTCGTCATGTTAAGGCACATGCTTCTTTAGGTGACCCGTGTATTTTGTTACTCCCCGCTCTACCTGTGCGCCAGTATGTGTTAACCCTCGTGTTTATTCTCCTTGAGGACTGGATTTCACACCTCCAGACTTCTTGGAAGTTCCTGCAGCACCGGTGGCCCCAATCTGATCTGATCTACAAACATAAGTCTCATTCTCACCTCGACATCACACCAATGGCCGCTGTCCCTTGCCCTCAGGCACGCCAGCCATTCGTTATGGGACTCACTGGTTCCCACATCTGAGGGTGGCGATTGGTCACAGGAGGTTTGTCAATAACCAGCACAACTCACATCACACATGGCTGAACTGTTTCTAAGAGAGTAACACGAAAAATGTGCAGGTATTTCTGTTTCCAGAATACTGTCAACTCGTTTAAGGCATTGTCACGCAAGGGCTGTCTTTCTAAAAAAAGGACACAGACTCACAGACACACTTGTATTAACATGTGCTCATAACAAGCTCCAAACATTTTTGGGTTTCCTGATACAAAGACGGCCTCTGCTACCCTCTAACATTTCATAATATTTTATGAAATACAACTTCAGGTAAAAAGAGCTGTTCTCTTTTTCACACAGCAAGTGCCATATGTTTAAAGAGAGACCATGTAACATTTGAAACACTTTCTGCTTCTTACAAATGAAAAGTGTCATTCATAAGTAATAAAACTCACTTCAATACAATTAGGTACAGTCTGGTATGACCAGTAGCTTATTAGATAGCAAATGTTAGCAAACTTTTATACATCACTGAGTCAGTTTGCTGAAGTCTTTTCTCTTCTTGTGTTAATATCATTCTTCATGTATCATTTATCATTATCCATCAATATGCCCACAGTGGCTGTTATTCAGCAAAAAGTGTCTAATATTTAGGTTGTCATCTACTAAAGGAATCAATCAAGAGATGCGTCATGAACTGGGTGGCCCACCACCTCAGCTAAACTATTTGTTGGGGGAAACTGTTTTCAATGGAAATCCAGCTGGTAGCACCTAAAGACAAAGCGTTTGTCTTCTGGCTGCTGAACTTTGGGTGCTCTGGTCCACTTTGTTGTGATCTGCTCTTATTTGCTGTGCTCAGCTGGTGCTGGCTGTGTTTTGCAAGGGCACTCTCGTTGTTTTGACTGCGTCTGTCTCTCTGCGTGTGGGGCGGGCCCGTCTCTGCCTTCGCGTCTCATTAGCTGTGACACACGATGACTACCCAGGCAGCCTTTCAGCACCAGCCTGCCACTCAACGCAAACCACCTGCCGGACATCACAACAGTGGACTTGATGCAGAGCGCCGGCGTCTCCCTCTTCCAGACCTGTGCACACTCACAAGCAAATATAAAAAAACACATAATCAGAGTGTGAGCTCTGTCAACACACATGAACTGTCAGAGATTATAGAAATAAATGCAGGCATGATGAGCTTTTCGTAGATGGTGCTCATTAAGACCGAATGAATAATGCAGCAGACATAAACACCTAAACAGCCCTCCAGCTATAAGAGCATGCATGCATGCATACTCACACACTCACGCACACACAGGTTTACAACAGTGTCACTCAGCCCTGACTGAGCGTGTCAAGGAAACTATACATTGATCACACTCACATGGGCATGAAATAGGCATCCATAGCCTCACACAAATACTCTCTCAGAGAGCCTCTCACCACGCCCTCTCACTCAGCTCCAAAAAATCCACTCTGCAGTCACGCAACACTTGATGCTGAAAGTAAAACAGGAAGGTCGACTTGGTACCAGTGTGTTCCCGGCTTCTTATTTCCCAATCACAGATGACATTTGCATGAATACCAGAGTGCAGCATCTCTGTCTAACCACATTTCATCGGTCAGAGAGGTGAAGTATAGTCCACACACAGGCAGAGGGTTTCTAACACATGCTGTATGAACAGAAGCATAATGACCCACAAGAATAACAGTTCATGGTGGTGATGTGTTCGAGGCTGTGGGTTTAGACACATAGAAATATTAGGGGAACAAAAAATTAACTGTTTAGAAACTGCTGCTCTGAATGACAGCTTTAAAGCTTAACATTGTTTGATAAACTTGATATTTTTTACTGATTTTGTGATTATTGCTTTTAAACATGACATCATTCAGAAGAGGAAAGAGTCCCCAGCAGTAAAACATGGTTAAATACAATAGATTTTCATATGCTCTATATCTGTGACTGGTGTTGACAGCACTTATTATGCAGCACTACCCTCCCAGATCCTAAATTAGTCTGTTAGCGTTTCTGTTATTGAAGTTTTATAACAGCGTGTTCATGTGGTCTAATTGACCCCAAAGATAAATAACCTTACGATTACATTTTTTTCCTACATATTAGGTTTTAATAAGTTTAGAAGAGAAGGGAAAGAGTATTAAAGGCAAAAATCTAATCACAATGACCTGCAGACATCTATATGTATATGTAATGTATAATGTAAAGTATATTTTTATAAAACTGATTTTTAAAGCATTTATTTCCTACAGATACAGATAACCTGACAGATACATACTGTGTCACTAGGTTTACTGTGTATGCTGATGAGATGAATCAAAGTCATTATCCTATACTTAATTATTTTATTAAAGCTGCACCAATCACAAAAGTGACAGTTTTCATAAAGAAAGGCAGATTGTTTCACACTTAAATTGGATTATGCAACTTGAGGAACATATCTTATATAATGTGTTGTATATTTAGTGTATAATAGTTGAGTCTGGAGCAAAATGTAAGAAAAAGTCACACAAACGGACGGATATTATGGGATAATTCAAACACATACATACATGTGGCGCAGATCTTTTTTGCTAGCAGAAGAAGATTTGATGGGATGAGGTTGGATTACGGGTAAATCTTCTTTCCTCTTTTATTATCCGATCGTACCCACTGCGAGACACTGTCTGAGCCACTGAACCCAGGCTGACCCAGGGCAGGAGAGACACAGGGCAGCTGGAGAATGAATCACCACCATGTGAATCACATCCGCCAGTCTTTTTCTCTTTCTGTTGCTGTTTACATCCACAGCATGTGTCCCCCATCTTATTGGAACGAAGGTTGGACAAACACAGACAAACGCTGACAGATCAGGAGACAGTTGGGAAGAAGCAGTTTTGTTTTTGACCTGGAGGCTTAACAGCTGTCCCAATTTGTGTGAAGACGAGACAAACCGAAAGAAGGAAGTCCTCGCAATCATATCTCTGATCAGTAAACAATTTCAATGACAGCAGATGACTTAGATGTCTCATTATGAGCCAATAAATTCCATTTTAAAACAGCTCACTTTGTAATTTTAAACAAAAGTTTATAATCAATAATTCTTGAGTCAAATGTTGGGGTCCTGTTGTCTTGCAAATCTCTGGTTTGCTCTGTGTCTGTATGTGTGGATGCCTGCATACAGACGCCTCTTCCAAGTTTTTGAGATTGTAATTAAAGGAGATTAGAGGGAAATCTGCTACTGGGACTTTTTAAAAAAGAAGTGAGAGAGGAGATGCCGTAGAGACACATTGCCTTCAGCTAACATGGAAGCAAGAAGTTGACCTTCTCTTCTTACACCCTTCTTCTCCACTCCCCCACCCCACCTTTCTCTTCCTTTCCAGTTAAATTAAATTTTCCCCTGTTGCAGGAGGAGTATCGGGGGATATGCAACAGAGGGGTGGAGGGGGGGTAGATGGATAGATGGATGTAAGTCCTGTGGTTGTGCATACAGAGTATCACATTCTGCTATTTTCATTTGGTTCTTTATTGCTCCCAGTTGTTGGGTTAAACAAAATGGGGCCGAAAAGAAGAGGCGGGGGTTTGGGTCCTCCACCAATCCTGCGCTTTGTTCTCTGGAAGCACTTTGTTTGCGAGAAATGTCACAGTAGCTAAATCAAGCCGAGCCACGGCTATGAGAAACAGACAGAGCAGATGGAGGATGCAAGGATGTGTGTGTGTGTGTGTGTTGTTGAGTGGAAACCAAAGGTGATGTAGATGCAGGGAGCATATTGAGATGCATTCGGTAACATTCACTGTAGAAATGTAGCTCTAAATGTTTTGGGAGAAGAAGAAGAAAGTGAAAGAGGCAGGTTTTGTATCTGTGGTTTTTGACACACAGACGTACTTGCACCCAATGAAACCGTTGATGGAGAAATTGCCTCTAACTCCGCTCAGGTCGATCGCACTTGTCAACAGGACGGTTGAATATGCCGTAGAATATGCACGTGAATCCTTATGGGAATCTGTGTTTGTGTGTGTCTCTCTGTATGTGTGTGTGTGAGCTAATACACAGTGATGTTACGCATGGGTCATTCTCCAGTCACTGTGTTTAACAGCTCATGTAAAGACGAATGCAGGGTGCTGAATCGAGGCAGACGTCCATGTGTTTGTTTCTTTCAGTCTCAGGTTTTTGACATTCTCACACACACATAAACACACTTACAGTCCTAGGGGGGGACTGTAACCGCATGTTTGTGGACCGCATGCCTTCCAGCCCCCACATATAGAGAAGAAGTTTGGGGTTAGCTTGAGATACAGCGCTTCAGGCAAACATGTACACACAGCTATCCACAGTTAACAAGTTCAGATGCAGTTCATTGTGTGTGTGTGTGTGTGTGTGTGTGTGTGTGTGTGTGTGTGTGTTTGAGTGTATTATCATGCAGTTCCCAGGGAACTCTTTACATGCTCATATTCATAACAGCTGATGGTGAGCGAGCCTGCTTGTGTCCAGCACTGTGTGTGTGTCCCTCAGAAAGATCTATGCACAGGATGTCGTTTTTATTTCCAAACCGCCTGACATTTGTGGAGGGTGGAGGTCCATCTTTCTTTCTTTGGGAGTTTTTCAGCACCTGTAACAGTGAAGGACGACCTCCTCGTTCAGCACTCGTCCTCCCATCTTCATCTATTGTACTGCATTTTTTTTTTTCTTTCCTCAGTCCCCTCTGTCTGCTCCTTTGGCATCCTCCCATCTGCTTTACGATGTATAAACCAACTGATCACTCCGAAAAATGGAGCTTTCTTTTGTCTTCGAGTTGTGTAACGTTTTGATGTTGTTAACCTTTGACCTCTGGAAAGAAAGAAGGGAAAGGAAAGTCAAATTATGATACAGCCCATTACTGTGCTCGTACACACATTGAGTAAAACATGATCCTCCAGACTGTATCTTTCTCTCTCTAACGTACATACTGTTTCTATTTTGGTGTGCTTGTATGACATTTTTTGACCCTGGTGTGCCGCCGCGACACAGGAAGTGAGTGCTGACACCTGAGTCGCGTCATGTGGCGATGTGTTTACGTGAGTTTGTTTGTCTGTATCTCAGTGGGCATGTGTTCACTGCTCTCTCCTGAAAGAGGAATCTTCCTCACACACACACACACACACACACACACACACACACACACACACACATACACTGCTCTCCAGTGCTGCTGTTTTTCCCATTAATTCCTCCAGTCAATACAGTTCTACATCAGCTTGTCATCACCCACCTCCATTCCCCCTCAACTCCATTCCCCCTCCTGCCACTCAGGACCAATCACACTCCCACGTTTCAGTCACTCTGACGCCTGCTCCTCCAGCGTTTGGCGACCGACCTGTCAGCATGCCGACGGCTGCCTTTTATGTCTCAAATAAAGGTAGAGCAGACATGGCCCTCGGTGACCCATATATGTATATAACCGCTTGAGGAGGCACTTTGACAGGCCAATGATCATGTTGTACAAGGATTGTGAAGCCATCCATCCCTACTGACTCCATTTGTTATCTTTCCTCCTGCACCCTCGTGTCATTTTTAACTGCAGTATATTTTCCTCTCTGTCCCTCCCATTTCATTTTTCAACCACCACTGTCTTTCCTCCCCATCCCGCCTTACACATTCCTCCCCCACCCACCCCCCTTTCAGCTTATCCTCCCCATCTCCCTCCCCTCCAGCCCCGGGGGGAAATGCTCCAGCCCCCAGCAGAACAGCTCCACGCTGCTGTTTTGCTGTTTATGGCTGCGGGGGCTGAAGCAGGGGAAGTAGAGCCCACTATGGAATATGGAGACTATTATTATAAATGCTGTGGCTGGCAGAGTGGTGTGTGTTAGCTGGCATCTGTGTCTGAGGTTTGAAGGTGTAGAGGTGTTAAATGATTAAAATTGTTCAAACATAAATTTTAAATGAGAGTCAGTAGGTGCACAGCTGTACTCATTCTCCATTGTTACATTTTAAATGGTTTCTTCTTGTTGCCAACAAAGTCTGGCGGCAGCTACAAATGGCAAACTGAATCAGATAAAAAAACAGGAACCAGACTTAGGTAAAATTCTGGTTAAGAGGTTCACTGCAGACTGGGCTAATCAGGCAATAGTAAACTCTTTTTGTTGCTGTTTCTTAAATCCTTCAATCCCAAAGTAATTAATAGCGTATTGCTGTTGCATAAAGGCGGGAAAGAAGGATGAAAGTGGGAGAGGTAGACATGAGGAGGAGGTGGAGGAGCATGATTGAGCTCTCTTTGAAAGGACTGGCAGAGTCAGGAAGTGATTAGGCCACTACAATAACTCCAATAAGGACAATAGGGAAAACATGTCTGCAGCCACAACCACTTAGCATCAGGAACAGTACACAGTATGGTTCCTATTTCATTACAGAGAGCAGGACTGAGTGTGGGAGGATGGGCACACGGAAAGAAAGTAAGGTGTTACCTACAGGGGGGGTTTCAGGCCACGGAGGAGCAAGCTGAAGGTTTACTTACTAACTCCGGCTGACTCGTTATGAAACAGGAACGCTGTAAAATGCTCGTAAGTATGTGAATATAAAAATATAAAAGAGTCAACATCCTCACCAGCTGATGATCCAGGAAGAGGACATGGAAATAAAGGGTCAGAATTGTTCCTGTACTGCAGGGTAGAGCAGTATGATAAGGGAACATTTAAGATCAGAGAGTTATTTCATTCTGACATAACCCTGTTTAGATGCATAAAAACATACTTGGACCAGCAACACAAAGGTTATGATGGCTATGAGATTTATGCTTTATTGTTGGTATTTTCAAACTGTATGTTTCACTTTAAATATCAGAGGAGATAAGGAGGATGAGGAATAATGTGTCAGACAAACGTAACGCTACCTCATGTAATGATTAGGTTGGAGTTGCTTAAACATAAACTTCCCCAAATCAAGATAGAGCCGGTAACATCATAATAATAATACTAACTTAATTTATATAGCACAAGTGCTTTGACAGACAAAGCAAAAACAGGATCCTCCAAAGGCAGTGTAACAACTGAAGGCCAAACAAAAGCAAGACTTAATTATAAATGAATACAAATAAGAAGAATAAAAGCAATAAAAAGACGACATCACATGAAAGCAAGTCTATAAAAACACTTTATTGGCCAAGTACGTGTACACATACAAGGAATTGTACTCCGGTAAGGGGAGGAGTGGACGATCTTTCTGGGCCTGAGCAGGAACCTGTAATTTTTTATTGTATAGTCAATACCTCTGTAAAACCAGCAGGCAGACACTGTCGCATTTCAATGTCAGTGTAGAAATGATTCATGGTCTTGTAGCAGCATGAGGTCTGAGTCTCTAGGTCGGCCCTCTCGCTGGCCACATCATCTTCTGGTTCCTCTACAGCCCTCCTGCTATTTGTCACAGCTTTACCAGACTTCTCCATCAACAGCAGAAGTCATTTTACCGAAAAGGTGGTGTTACCAGCTGCATCACTGCAGGGTCAGAGGAAGGTTTGCTGGATGAAGCCCAGGCAGTGAGGAATGAGTCTGATGAACCTGATATTCAGCCAGAGCGAGGGGAGAATCAGTCTCGAACATGCCTGAAGGTCCAGTTTGTTCAGTCTGAAATAAAATCTCACAGTGCATTTGTCTCTGAGTGTGACGGGATCTTTGTTCTCACTTATGCGCGGACATTTTAGTGCCGTGCCAGCTCACACAAACGTAATGCCAGGCATAACACATGACCACCAGCAGTGAAGCAGCAAGGGATGCTCGGTTGTTCTCTACTCATCCCTGCAGTGCTGATTTGGGGGATTTACTGCTCTGTCTGTGTGTTTTCACAGGGCCTCCAGGAAAGCGTGGAAGGATGGGAAGAAGAGGGGAACCTGGTAAGTGACGCCCACCACCTGCATTGTTTGTTTATTTCTCCTTTCTCTCTTTTCCTACACTCTTTCTTCATCTCTCTCACTTGCTCCCACACTCTCTTTTCCTGGGTGACCGGATGAGTTTGAGGGCCGGTAGAAGCAGTGACCCGCGAGGCCGGTGGACGATGGGCTGCAGTTGGCCCTTCTCCCTGTCCCTCACTATTTGCGCCGACATAGCGCTAACCTTGGCCATGTGGTTGTACTAACTTTGCCCAGATGTCAGTCGTTCTCGCTGAGCGGTAGCAGCTGCAGTAGTACGAGCCTAATGAGACTCTCCCTTGCCAACATCACTACCCACCATTATTGTGTTGCTTTTTTTTCCCCCCATGCAGACCGCAAAACACTCATCGAGGAACCAAAACAATTCAAGACATAACTCAAAACGCAAAAGGTTGTCATGACAGGTAGAGCGGATGTTCTACAAGTTTGACTCATTTTAAATGTTTTTTATTAAGTGTTGACTCCACCAAATTGTGGCGCGACACTCTCAGACGATTTTATCAAAACCTGCAGGACTGAAATTGCTCTGCAGGATATGTGTCAGATGGGAAAACGCACAATCTGGTTGGTGACTCATTGTTGTGGATATTTGGTGGATGAGATCTGCTCCTGTAAAGATGTTGACTAAGTGAAAGATCACCAGTAACCTTTATTGCTCTACTTAGCGCACCAAGATCCTTTCTGAAGTTATCAAAGCGGTAGAGTATAGTTGAAATGAACTTTTGCAAGCTGCTTTTTAAGCTTGTCTTTGAATTTGATTTTATTTGACAGAATATTCAATGATGAGCTGAAGCAGGTCTTAAGTTTCATACGCTGTGGTGCCGAAGTGTCTTTATTTTTGACTGTCCCAACTGTATTGTGTGCCTTTGTTTTTCTGTTAAAGGATAAGGCTGGAGATATTTTATATTTTATGTTTTCTTATTGTCAACAAAGCCCATGAAAAGGCGAAAACCAATAATATGTCAGTCAGTCTCTCAAAACTTTGTGACTATTTGTGGCTCTGAATCCCAGGCCCATCGATTCCTCCTTTAAATCTTTAAATACCAGTCACAAATCTGTAGTTTCACTTTCAAAAAGGCTCAGTAATTTCTTAAAACAGCTGAGCACTGTAGTTTTTAGCAAACATTACAGTTAAAATTGTATTTGCCAGGATTGATTATTGGTTGTGATTATTTACGGCAGAATGATTGACCCAGTGCAATGTTGTGGCTCACTGATGTGTTTTTAATAGATTTTGGACAACAATGGTGGCTGGTTTTGTTGACAATAAGAAAACTATAGAATATCACCAGACTTTCCCTTTAATTGCCCACATCCTCTTTACTATCCAACTACCTCTTAATCAACATAGATTACGGAAATCCATCAGGCGATCACCAGGACAAGTTAATTACTTTTCATCAGGGTGGTATGTATTTCCAGCCACTTGGTCTTTTGGAGGATTAAGGTTTCGCTCAGGTTGGGACGCTCATTGGCTCCTCACTTTGTTTGTTGCAGGATGGTCCGTATCTGAAAAGGGCGACGTGGTTCTGTTTAGGTTCTCTCTCTCTTGTTGTTTACTTTTGCGTCCTCACATTGCAGCCTGGGTTATAGTGCGGGGGTAGGTGGCATGGAGGGGCTGTTGCGCCATCCTCTATAGCCGATGACTCCGGGACAACTTTTTACAAGACCAGAAGAGGTTTTCCCCCCTTTTCTCAGAAAAACAAATGAGAGTGGAGAGAAGAAACAGAAACACAAACCTGAGTAACAGGAAAGAGGGCAGACAGAGTAGTTAAGCATCTGTCGCTGTGTCTCCTGCATCAACCCTCACTATTTCTTTTTCTTTTACTTGTTTTTCTTTTTTCCTCTGTTTACTTCTATCTTTCCCTCTCATTCCATTTCTTTCTTTCTCATGAGTGTCCACACTCACACACACCTGTCGTAAGTTCAGTGGTTAAAGTTGGTCTTATTGTGTGGCTCTCTAGCCAGTGTGCATTTGTTTACGTAACTGTCTGGCCCAGGAGAGTCCTTGTCCCGGCGTCTAGACACAGCTAAATTTGATTGACTTGGTCTTCATGCCTCATAAACCCCAACACCTCTCTCCTCTTATTTCCCTCACACCTTCTCACCCCAACCACCTTCATTTTTTCATCCCTCTTTCTACTCCTCTTGTCCCAAAAATGCCCTTTCCCTTGAAACAAACTTCAAGGCTCACATAGATTCTGGTCACATTAGCAGGACTTTGTGTTTAAATAGTAACAGAACACCACAAATATCCCCCTTCTCCCCCAGAGGTAGTCTGTTTTTAATCTTGAGTTTATGTAGATGTTTAGTGTTGCATCGATGCTGATGAGCTGTCTTGTACCAGAGCTGCGGTGGTGGCATAGCTCCAAATCGTGCCATAGACTGTAATTGTGCTAACAATCACATAAATCAGGGTTGTGATTGGTTTTAAATTCAGATCAGATAAATATAACCCAATCGCTAATGTAAAATCTTTTAATGGCAAAATGATATGTTCACTTTGTAGGGGTTTGGGTGGTTTATTAGGGCCCTCGGCCTTGGACTTTTAAGAGAATGTTTTTTATAAGAATATTCCATTAAGCCCAAGACCACTAAGAACGAGAGGAGTCCTTTGATCATTACTGTTGTTTTTGGTTAGGCTAAGTATGAAAAGCAGAATGTACTTTTTGCTGCTGAGGCTCTTTTTTATATTCTTTAAAGGGACACACAGTTTGCCAGCACACACCAACCTTTCCACTGCCTGTTTGTCCTCCATATCATACACCCATATCTTCTTAGGAAACAAAGTCATGACTTCATATCCTAATGCAAAACATGGCCCATTATCCAGAAGTCTGTTTATCATAACGACTTCACCACAAACTCTATTGGCAGCGTCTCTAATGAGCTTGTTCTGTACCATATTTAGGTTGTTAATTACAGTCATCATCTAACAAACCGCATTGCATGTGCAGTTTTTCTGTTGCGCACCGCTGCTCCAAGGAATTGATTGCTGTACAAACCAGAGGTTACCATAACTCACACATGCTGTGTTCACGTGTCCTTAGAGGTGTATAGAATTTATTTTCTAATGCCCGATTTCTCTTTTTCTGTTGCAGGACCTCCTGTAAGTACAATTTCATCTCATCCAGGTAGTATCAAAATCAACTGATACGTTATTGAACGTAGAGTTGTTATGGTACGTTCCTTTGGCCTTAAACATGCAAACACACACACACACACACACACACACACACACACACACACATACACATACAAATACATATATTATCCTTCACTACACAAACTTCGGTTTTCTCCCACAGCAGTAAAACATGAACACACAGACACACAAACTGTCACAGACTCACTCACACATGTGCATCGACAGAGCACGGCAATAAATGGACCACCATGGGAATTGTGGATGTGTGCGTGTGTGTGTGTGTGTGTGTGTGTGTGTGTGTGTGTGTGCTTTTATCTGTGTGTGTGTGTGTGTGTGTCTTTCATGATGATGGTTGGGGAGCGGTGACTTATTAGCAGCGAGTTATTCTCCTCTGTGGGACTATAACTCCTGCTGACACACACACACACACACACACACAGCAGATAAAACACACACACAAGGACATGAACTAACTGGAGACTGCTGCTGCCTTCAGGTTTGAAATGTTTTCCTTTCAAATGAAATGTTGTGACCTGCCTGGGAAGAGTGACCCATTTCTGATTTTATTCTTAAAAAATGTTTTTCTATTTTTTTGGGTCACAAGTGGCACAAATCAGATATGCAGAGGCACAAATGCTCTGAAACACACCGTAACGCTGTTCCGGAAACATCGGAACGGAAAACAGCGTGTCCGGCTGACATTTTGAAAATCCAGGGTTTTATTGGAGAAAACTGTCTGTGCAGCTGATTTACACTAAGTGTGCATGAAACGATGTATAATTTCTTTTCCTGAACACACCCAAAGTCCGGCCTCCAGCCCATAAAGTCAAAGGGAAGGTGTGGTAATGAGTCGCCTGCTTCTGCGCAAACTAACAACCTGTCAGTATAATTTGTCGAGTATATCGGCTGGAAGCTGTAAGAAATAACCCAAAAATAATGTAAATTTACTTCATTCAAAAAACAAAGTCTTTGTACGAACCAGTAAAAACTGAACAATGATCCTGTGTATCATTTAATACTTGTCTCTTTTAGAATAAGGAGTGACGAGTTAATGTGTATATGTATTTATACAGTACAGTGTGTTGTGTGCAGCTGTTGGTTTCTGTTCTAACCTGTCTCAATGCTTCATGCTTTAATCTCTAACCTCACCAGGGCAAGGCTGGACGGGATGGATACCCGGTAAATTTGATTTGTTATTTATCCTGTCACTCTTCAATTCACCCAATCACGTCTCTATTTTCCTTCCAGTTTCTTTTTGTTTTTCTCTCTGGATTCATTCTAATTTTTCCTGCAGCTTTATTAGGCCTTTCTGATGCTCTTTCTGAAGAAATTACATTTCCTCTAATCGCCGCCTGTTTTCTTTGCCTCTTCATGCTTTTGCTCTTCACCAGTGATGTGTCCTGCCCCATGACTGAGAAGTGACTCACATACAAAGACAGTTATATTTAAACACAAGCAGGCATAGACTGCCCAAGATGAGATGTACTGACTCAAGGCAGAAAATAGTGGCATAAAACATATTTATTGCACGTATGAAAATGAGTAAGTATTAAGAGGAAATCTTGTTAAGATATCATCAGTAAACACAAGCCACAGGAGTGTAAACCATACCAATGAAAATGTGAAACATCCATCCAAAAGGTACAAATCATGGCCTTCAGCTTTTAAATGAGGTTTACTAATGTTTGAATAATGTAACTATTGAATGCAAAGCAGATCACTGATTTCCACCAGTGAGGCAGACGAGAAGACTGAGAGCCAGCTCTTGTGTTATCCAGAGATATAGCGGCCTCTTGTGGCCGGTTAGACCGCTGACTTTCTCCACAACTGCTGAGATAAAACATCTCACGGCTCTGTTGCTGATTTGCTGATAGCCAGTCATCAAACTCTCATCATCTAACACAGACACACCCTCATCGTCCGAGAGCTCAGGATGTGTGAGCAGCCGGATTCATCAGAACTGGACATCTGTGTGTTGTGCAGTCCACATGAAGCATGAGAGCATGTTACATGTTCTGTGAGACACTGTGTCCCCGCTTTCGTGGCGACCGGGCCCAGTATTGTGTCTCCACGGCGTCTTATCGTTATGTATGTTGTCTCACTGGGAAGTTTGGGAAGTTCATTACCCACGGGTCTTGCTCCCAGTCAGATTCCCAGTCTGCTTGGCACTGCACAGCCCTCCTGACGGGAAATGCCTTCTGCTAATTACACACAGGTGGACCGAGCACACGGAGGAGTGTGTGCACTTTTGTGTTTGTTTTCCTGTGACTCTGTTCATCTTTGTCACTGTCTTCATTAGAGATCCCAAAGTTTGTGGCACGTTATAGTGTTTTTAACTTTACAGTGTAAAGTATCTTAATTAAATGATGTAATGTATTACTTTAAAACTACATAATCTGAGTAATCCTTCCCAGTCTAGTTAGCATAATTAAATCAATCCTTAAAGTTCTAACATTACATGGATGAAACAATATTACAAGTGGAGGAGCTCTGTTTTCTAACTGTAAGAGGCAGCTTCCTGTTATGATGCGTATGTACAGGTATGATGACTAAGGAAGCTGCGTGTATGAAGTTACAGTGAATCAACAGGAGATTAATCATACTGGCAATTAACATGGACAGCACATTATTTCTTGTAGCAGCAACAGAGATGATCAAGTTGCTTGAAGCTTAAAGAGGGCCTCCTGTCGGGTAGCAGAGGTTGTGTATATGTGTCCATATGTGCAGATGTGTGTGAACGCCATCCAACCACCCATAGTTTATGTAGATCTCTGTAACAAAGGCCAGAGCTGGGGAAGTGGTCAGAGGTCCATGTGTGTGTGAGTGTGTGATATGTTTTCACACCAATAACTTCTCTCACATGGACTGCTCATATGGAGAGGGCATGCACATCAACACAAATGAGTCGAGTCAGTTTCCGGAGAGCACTGCGGTGCTAACTGTGCTGTGCCAGTGACTTGTGCCAACAAAATTTTCTTTCTTTATTTTTCCATTGTTGAAACAAACAGCTTGATCGCTTTCCAGCACTTTCTTTTCTTGCCCTCTTACACCCTTATCATGTGTCCGTCCATTTCAAGCCTTTAACCCTGAGCAGGCAGATGTGACTGTACACATTAACACATCATTCACCAGTATGAACATAACGTAATTGCTGTGGTGGAAAATAACAAAGTACTGTATTAAGATCAATTTTGAGGAACTTGTACTTTGAGTATTTCCATTTTCTGCCATTTTTACACTTCTGCTCCGTTAGAGTTAACTTTAGTTACTTTGCAGATGCAGATGAATAATACAAAATATAATCAACAAATAAAGCATGATATCTTATTATAGGTCAAGATAAGACTTTATTGATCCCCGGGGGAAATTCACAAGCTGCCCAGCAGTATATAAAGTAATGAAAATTAGCCCCACCTTCACCAATTGCATCATTAAAGTGATTCTTAAACATTACTGCATCAATAATTATAATACAATAAAATAATATATATAATTCTGAAATGGGCCATTCTGCATCATAAATGCAAGTGCTGCACTTCTTTCAGGTGGCATACACACGTCTCACAGTCGTTAGGTTCACCAGACTAATGCATGCAGCAGTCCGCTTCCATTGAAGCATTAGAAATATGATAAACGGTGTTAATGACATGCGGTTTGTGTGCATCTCAAGCATAACACTATGCTAAGTGTGTGTGTGTGTGTGTGTGTGTGCATGCTGATGTATGTTTTCTCTCCTCATGTAACCCCTTTTACTTCTTCCTCTCATAAATCACAGCCGAGGGGTTTGAGTTTCAGAAAAGAGCCTCCCCACTGTCAAACAATCAAAGTCACACAGACTGACAGAACAGTGCAGAGGGGTAAACACACACCCACCCACACATACACACACACACACACACACACACACACACAGTTGATTCTCATTCATATGCGCAGTCACCAGCGTGCCCAGCCACTAGCATGTTTATACGAAAGTGCCAGCCTGTGACAGACAGCGGACCTCACTCAGCAGAAACAGGCCAAGGCCTCCATTGTTCAGCCTTCCAGGCCGCTGAGCCAGATTAAAGCCAGACAGTCACCCGACAACATGTCAGTAATTTTCTGTCCCAAACACACAGCACTCTGGTATGCTTTATTGTGCTCTTTGGTTCTGGATGCAGCCACTTTTTTAAAGAGCCCAATGTCATGTATCACAAATTACGCTCATGTAGCTCCAACATAGAGTGGAGTTTTGTCCCTGTGGCAACATGAAAGTAACTGGAGAGGAGGACAAAAGAGGGCTGGTGGGTCACTGGGAGAGAGTAAAAGATACCAAAGGATGCAAGAGACGTGAAGAAAGCAGAACCAGGAGAGAGGAAAGGGCTCTCTCACTCTCCCCATCTTCCTTCATCACATAATTAAGCTCATTGAGTACCTGATGTGTGCGACACATTGCCATGTGTGCTTCTAGCTGAGGCGTCTGCTCTGATGTGCAGACACAAGACAAGTTTTCACGCCGCATCCTCAACAATTACACCCTACTGGATAATTACCAGTCTGCACCATAGGGAGTACAATAAAGACAGTAAAGACGGCCCTCGCCCTCTTTCATTGGGATTAAGACACACACACACGCACATATGTATGAGCATGCACACACACACGCACATACACAAACATAGACACAGACATATGCCTCCCCTCCTGCAGGCCAAGTTATTTTCCAGAAATGTGTTTTAAAGCCATCTAATTGGTGGGAATGCTGAGTTGAAACTTTTTTTTTTCAATCTGCTGAGGGACGCTGCGGGACAAGATGGCAATGCAGACGAGAAATACACACAAAGAACCACACACGCATAAAAAGGCATTATTTCATTTTCCCCACATTCACTTGAGGTTTTGGTGGTTATCTCAGGCCTATTTTCTCACTTTTTCTCAACATTAATCTCCGAGTTTTATTTCCTTCTATGTTCCTCTGTTCTTCCTTTTTATTCTGCGGCCTGATCCATTTGCGGTATGAGATGAAGAGATTCTAGTGGCTTTATTTTTGTTCAGCCTTCAGCCTGTTCTATTTTTATTTGCTGTTTTTGCCGCCTGATGCGTACTGTACCACTCTGGGGGTACGGTGTAACAGTGCAGCTATACAGAGAGAAAAGAACAGAATATATTAAGGGCCACACATCAAAATCCAATTTCCCCTGGCTCCTGTGTCCCTGACTCTTGCTCTTATTCATATATACATTGCCCTTGGCTTCCATTAAAAGTTCCTTCTGACTGCTGTTGCTGATTTAAGTAGGGCTCATATATTTAGAAGTTTCTCTTATCAGTCATAGAGGAGCTTCCTGGACTGCTGTATTGTTAGCTGAATTATTGCTCCAGGTATCTACAGCAATTCTGGGTCTTGTTTTATTCCATATTGGATACCAGTTAAGTAAGTAAGGTCACAGAGGTTACAGTATCTACTATATGCTACTGTCAGCTGCCAGATATTAGATACAGGGTTTTATTGTTGAGAATAAACACGCTCTATCTCTCACACACACACGAAGGAAGAGACACACACAGCTATAGTACCTACAGTTCACAGGCCGCTGTGTGGCTTGTTAGCAGCCATAAATCTGTTTTTTTTGCTCCGGTTAAGACTTTGCAGCAGCAGATGACCTCACCATGTACACCTCGTCTGCTCATCCTGACGAGTCTTGAAGGAGCCGGGCCCTGATAAACGCTGCCAGATGCAGAGATATCATTGCGTACACACACACACACACAGGCACACATACTGATTCATAGATCCAGAGACACAGATACCAGGGAAAACTCACTGGGACTTTTGTAGGCTCATTCTAATTCTCACACTTGCATGCATGACATGATAAACACAGCGTGATGCATTTAATAGAGTGGTGAAACTACAACCTGTCCTGTACTGTATGTAGCACCCAGTGAATGAAATACGGAGCATTACCTCCTGACTGTTCACACTCTTCTCAACTTTGGACAGTCATGGTGAAATTATTGCCGTCCGATTGGTCTCAGTCATTTGTTCCATCCCAGTCTCAGCCACCTACTGCTGATTTCATGAGGGGCCCTTAATCAAAAAGACATCGGGAGCCTCAAAGGCTTTTTGCTGAACTTTTTATAAATCCCTTTTATACAGACTAACCACTTACGTTCTTGAAGAGAGTTTATAGCCATGCCCTCTTATTACAAGACTAAAGAGGGGCAGCAAAGGATCACATGAACCATTAATGAGCTCTAAAGTATCACTCCCTCCTTCCCGCTTCTCCTCTTCCCTCCGTCCTTATGTGCCTACTGTCCATCCATCAAAGCAGGCAGCGATGACACTGTGGTAGGTTTTCACTACAGGACCTCAGGCCGGATTGCACCCATGGGGCTGGTAAAGCAGGAAGATGAAGAGAAAAGCCCAACTTGTGTAAGCCATCCAAGGCCAGAGATGACGATTGTTAATGATGGTTTCCAGTCTGCAGAGCCACCAGGACTGTGAAGGGCTCGAGGGACCCTGTAAAAACTGTTAGCTTAACATCAAGTATGGTCGTTAAGGAGGAAGTCAACATTAGCCTTTACCACATACATCACATTCAAGTGTTTTTGGAAAGTTTTGATCCAGGAGCCAACTGTTCCTTTATGTTTGAGTAGGGATCTAAAGGTTTGTGCCTTTGAACTGAGTGTTGCTTTGCAGAGGAGGTTCAATGACTGCTCGGCTGTTTTTATTGAGGTAAACAAAGTGGACAACTCCAACTGCTGTTTCAGCACTCGGGTGAGGTTGGATAGGGACTTTAAACGTATACTTAAGTGCCTGTCGGATTATCTCATCACCACAAACGCACTGAGACATGATGATAGATGTGGGGTTCTGTGGAAGATGAATACAGCTGGACCAAATCCATCCGCAGTCTATCGTGTTGGACACCACACTCTAAATCTCTGCCTAATTATAAACCACACACACATAGTTAAATGGGGCAGGATATATACAGAACATTTGTATAAAAAGTAATAAATACTTTCCTCCTTTTTCTACTTTCTCATCCTAAACTTTCCAATAATTACAGCTGTTTCTGTCATTTACAAGCTTTTTACTGTCTTCACTTGATCTGTTTGTCTCGCCAAATCCACTTAACTGTTTTTCCTAAGCTAAGATCATTTACATTGTTTCCTGAGAGATATGGAGACAAGACTCAAACATTATAAAATACAAATAAATAACAGCCGGTTCATGATATTTTGGAGGGGGAAGATAATTTTGTCTGTTTTTTTATGGGGCTTATGTATCAGACTATTTCTTTGCCAAAGTGATTAGCTAAGCTAACTGTTTCGTGTCTTTAGCCTCATGCTCATCTTGATGTTAATCTCCTCATCTATCTCAAGAAAGTGAATAAGCATATTTCCCAAACTGGCTAACTATTCCTTTAATGGTTCTGTGTCTACCTGGCTCTCATAACTTTGTACTTTTGTCTTTTCATTATTTCTCTGTCTTCCAACAGGGTCCACTTGGCTTGGATGGGAAGCCAGTGAGTATTCCCATAATCGAAAGTATAAAAGATGCTTTAAGTGACTGACAATAGTTTAATTGTCACTCTGTTTTTTCTCCCCTCAGGGTTTACCAGGTCCCAAGGGAAGCCAGGTACACCATCACACACCTGTTGTCTTGTTTCGGTTTTCTAACTGCACATATCAATTACACTGAAGATTTTCTAACGGTGAATCCAGGTGGGCATTTGGCCTGTAAGACAGGTGATGGTTTGCTGAACTTCATCAATCATTTTTACTGTTCCTGAGGGAACGTCGCTAGAGAGTGAAAAGCCCACGGTAGCCATCTTGTTTCTTTTTCCAACTCTTAAGTCATCTCAGGGCTCCCAGCCGCGGGGGAGTCATGGCTCAACTGAACTGAGTGCTGAAATCCCCTTTGCACTTCACCCCTGAGTCCTATCCATCACCCTTCGCCTGAAACCTCGCCCCACTCCCAGACACACCCAGGTGTGGCGTGGAAACAGGCGGAGCAGAGCGAATGGGTTACACACCAGTGGGAAAGTGAGAGAGATAATAGAGTTTATAACCTTCTACAGAAACTCTTTAAAAAGTCATTATAGTACCCTCTAGCCCCCCTCCCCTTCAGCCCTCCTCTCTGGTCATTTTGCCCCTGAGAGGGACGAGTCATCTGCTGAAATGTAAACCCCTCACAGCATAATGAGAGCTGTTTGCCTAGCTCCTCTCCAAACACCTTTAAGTTGTTGTTTCCTGCAAAAGAAGACCTCAAGCTGGGTCTGTCCTCTCCCAATCACAGAGGGTCTGCCGTAAAACCCCGGCAGGTGTGAGACAGACCTCACCTAAGTACTCAAAAGATGTGGGGGGAGTTGAAAACAGGAGAATAAAGTATGAAAATGGTAGAACAATAAGATTGATTTGTTGATAAGTGACAGCCAGGAGAGACCCAAGACTCAGGGTTAGCATACAGGAATAAATCAAGGAACTCTGAAAACTAAGTTCAAGGAAATGACCACACACTAACAAAACATATAAAGTTATAAAGGTTTGTGAACTATAATGAAGAAAACATGAACTGCATGACAAAGAAATTGGAGTAAATGTAAATAGCTAAATATTATTAGAAAACTCAAACAAATGTTCTGAACTTTTAATACGTTTAAAAAAAAAAAAATATATATATATATATATATATATATATATATATATATATATATATATATATATAATATATCATCCTTGCAAAAACACTTCAGCCATAATTAAAAGTAGGATTAAACTAAGAAAGAAAATACTAACTCCTTTACATCCAGTTTCCTTCAGTTTCCCTCTTATTCCCCACTGTCTGACGCTATCACATTCATATCAGCTTGTTCCAGCTTTTCATTGAAGCAATACGAGTAAAATATCCAAACACAAGACTCTTATGTTTTTATGGCTGCACCACCGAAGCAAATGGAAGTATTTTAGATGTATACTACATCAATTTATACTCATGTTCCAAAATTCTACCAGACGTTCTCGACATTTTTGGTCTCTTTAGAAACTTTTGAATGTCGACTATGATTTGAAATGAAGTTAGTTTGGGTTTGGACAATGTTTGAACTGACTATCCAGCCAACGGAACAAAGAGATTAAAGAGGCTAAACTGAAACTGAAATAAAATAGAAATCTATCAAAAAATCCCCAATGATAATTTCACACCTTTAGGAGTAGTTGCAGGTGTGCTGTCACTTGAATTAAACCTTCTTCCTCCTCCATCCGTCCCCCGAACTGAAGGAGAGAGCAGTGCGGGAGATAAACTGCTGTTCCCTGTCATCATGTGGCCATCAACAAACTGCTTATCCTGTGCACCAGACCCCCCACCCCCCCACCCCCCCTGTCCAGACAAAATGTCTGCCAGACAGAGCAGACGTGAGGAAAGGGGGAACAAATTAGGGAGGGAGACTTCAAGGCAGATTTAGAGACGGGGGGATGAGTGAAAAGAACTGACAGTACAGAGAAGAGAGCCATGAAGATGTTCAACTTAAAGGTTGATTGGGCTTTAGGAGGTAAGATCTGCTCACTGTAGTCACTCTCAGAGAGACAGTGGCTAAGATCAGAGGCAGTTGGTGGCAGGTCTCCATGTAGTCCTCTCCGTCTGTCTCTCTGTCACGGTCACAGAGGGCCTGTTAGTCAGTCTGCGGTTTGTGGTGCCGCCACACTCGGCGTCCTTGTGCCACTGAGACAGGCAGACGGAGAGATGGACGAGGGCACGGGACAGCTCATCTGTGGGCCTGGTGTTCATAAGACAACGTCAAACTGTCCAACGCACAGTGCGACTGTGACACACTGTACTCGAGTGCGTAGGTCTGTTTTTGAAACCCTGTGTTTTTAGTTAGTGTTTCCAGCATTCCACGTCCAAAACCATCTTAAGAGTTCCCCTCTGACTGGTGGAGGAACAAAGAAACATGCAGCCCTTTCAGTTTTATCTCTCAGCAAAACAGTTTTTATCTCACAGAGAGAGTTCTCGCTGCAAGCTCACGTCACATGGTCGTCTTTTTGTGAAATATGCTCGGACAGAAGTGACTTGCGATTGAGCAGTCTCGATGGCACGGCTGCATTAAGTGGTATTACTGCCTTGCCTTACCATTTGATTGAATGCTCCCTGCTCGAGTTGAAGATGTATTGTACTATGATGTATGTTGCTCATATGATAACTGATTCATCTCCACCAACTGTCTCCGATTATCTCTTCCCTCCCTGCAGGGACCAGCCGGACCCAAGGGAGAAAAGGTATGCTTCACTATGGATTTCAACAACCCTGCTAGACAAGTCAGTGTCAGACAAGTCACATTCATTCACAGGCAGACAGCTTCAGAAAGACACAAATGCAGACATACACACACTTATACACACTCACAACCTCGCAGGTGTTCTCTCCGTCGCCCTCCCACGTTCACGTTTTCACTGCGAGCCCATCAAACGAGCCATACATTACTTGTAGTTATGTAGGAGCTCATGTGTCTCCGCACATTCTCACGTCAAGGCACTAAACAGGTTTACAGGCCTTCCGCAGGGCTCGATGATAGCCAGATGTTTTCCCGCTCTGTGAACCTCTGCCCAGCCTAAGATGTTAGCGACCGTAAGAGCTGCAAGGAGGCTCATGCATGTGGTCATTTGTGTATGTGTATGCACCGATGGGTAACTGTGTGTGTGTGTGTGTACGTTTTTGCACTCAAGCAAAAATTGTCCAGATAAGCGCAAACCACAAGAACAACTGCAGTAAACAGCATCTGTCAGAGCAGGACTCAGTCTGATGAGCGGGGATTGCAAATGACGGATGGTGCTGAGGTTTGGAAAATTGGCTCCCTTCATGTAATCATGCTAGTAGCTCCATGATGAGAAGACGAACTCCAAATCCTCATCAGAGAACCAACAATCCCCAGCACGTGCGCTCCCACTTCTACTTGGCCCATCGCGTCCCGTCAGATGATTCCAATTGTGGCCTATCAAATGATTTATGCACTAAATGTTGACATCCTGAGCTGGTTGGAGGACAGATGACCTTTGAGTCGCTTCCTTCCCAAACACAAGTCTTAGTTTTTAAGCCTGTCTGTCACAGCTGCTCTACAGTAGCTGCATTATCTGGCTTGCCTTGTCCTGTGTGCACATACAGTCGTAATAACTGCTGACAATTGTTATTTTCCTGTTTTTCTCCTAGGGTGACCAAGGAGACGTTGGGCCAAGGGTAAGTCATGTTTTCTGTCGTTGCCTGAGAAGGTGAAACGAGCTGTTTTTGACTCATATGTGCATTTTAGAAGCTATTTTTTTCACTTCAACTGACCTGGCTTAAAAAAAACATTCCTTTTAATGTGTTTTGTTCCCCAGCAGATCTTTGCAATTTAAAAATGAGCTCCTCCTTCCAGTTTTTGTCCTCTTTCTCTTGTTGTGTATTTCTCTGTCTCTGCCAGTTTTTAGAGACACTGTGTGCTTTTTCCATTCAGTCATTTTAAGAAGGGAATTTTCTTTGAAATTTGAAAAAAAAAGAATTGTGCATCAATTGAGAACTTCATAAAAAAAAATCTATCTTTGCTGTTACCCTTTTATTTTATTTTTATATTGACAGAACCAAAAGCTAAACAACAGGTCCTGTCGTATCATATGTCAAACTTTTAAGGAAAACATTTTGGGAGATTTAGATGAGAGGATCGATACCATATCATGCCTGTACGGTAATGCAGCACACTTGGTTAACCTGGCTCTGTTCAAAGGTAACAAAATCTGCACCCATACATGCACAAATACAGTTACGCTTCTATCTATGTGTGACTGACTTATCAGTGCACCTGAACTGGAACGTGTCCTAGGACTGCAGGAGGAAACCAGGGAACATGTGCATCTGAGATTCAAACCCAGACCAGACAGAGTAACAGACCATCACAAATTGCAAAATCAAAGTCCAGGAAGAGAGGAATTGTCTTTCCTCAGAGTTTTTGAAAAAACACTCATCATTTCCTTGTTATCACACTGGGGGAGCACTGTGCACACGCAAACAGACAAATGTGAAAACACTTCTGATTTCTGAAGTTCTGTTCTATCAACATAAGCGTCAACACTCGAGGCAAGTCTTTTTATAAGTATGTTTACTCTGTGCGGCTTCCCCAGCAACTGCACCAACAACATAGTCCGGCTCCTATGATGAGGTTTGAGTTGCCCACATCTCCAAAGCCAGAGATGAGAAATGATGATATTAAAGAACGATGGAAATACTTAAACCTCACCATCAAAAACCCAATGGTTGGGGCAGTGAGCCAAAGCTGCCATCTAGTCTTAACCAAACGATGTTTTTTTAAATATTACGGAGAACCTCGCGCTGCATCTGGTCCATGTTGTCAGTGTTGTCTTTTCATGTGATATCATTCCACCCGCCATGAGATCTATGTAATTATCTGCCGTTTCATTCACTGCGGTTTGAAAATAAGCCCCCTGTGCTTTACATGGTAAACGGCTCTTTGAAGAAGTCATGTACCCCATGAATCCTGAATGTTTCTCTAGTTATATTATGTTTAGAATATAATATCAGGTCAAGGTCACACTTCTTCACATGCAAAAAAATGAGGTAATCTTTGCATGATTTGAGATCCAAACCCCTGTTATTTTCACGTTTTTGTCTGTAACTGAATTATAGAAACATAACAATAGATACGTCACTAAACAGAAAATGAATCTGCAGAAACTTTGATAATTGATAAATGCATTTCATTTATTTATGTTATTTAAGCAAACATGACGCAGTTCACTGGTTGCAGCTTCTTTACTGCGAATATTTGCTGTTTTCTCAGTCTCAGTTTACACCTTTTAAATGCTGCAAATTATGCTTTTTTTACCCCCTATTTTTTTTATTTGTTTGTTTAATGATGGATTTGCACTTAACTTGATACTAGGGGAGATATATTTTCCAGCAAATTCAAATAAATCAGGTGTCCAGCAGAATCTTATAAATATTCTATGGAGTTCTTCATTAACAGTAGTGAATTAGCTTTATCAATAATTACTTCCCCTCACTGATTTGTTGTCCACATAATGGTACTATAACTATCCATACCAGACAAAAATTATTAGCCAGTAATTTCCATATTGGCAGTGGCCTGTCTTAAGAGGGCCATAACTCTGACTGTGAGCCACTTAGACTTTCAAAATACTCACACATGATATTTATAAAAACTACAAATGTTCCTCTTAAACCCCTTTTGTAGCCACTTGCTGCTTGTCTTTCTTATTAACATTCTTTAGCAATCCAACAAATTACAAAGTTTGGAATAATAAATAGAAATAGTCACACATCTTTTAAGAGTTGGAGGCTGACACTGTTGGTACAACAGTGTGTGTAAGAGTATTGGAATGAGACGGCTATTGTTTTATAGCAGAGCACAAATGGAGTGTAAATTTGACAGGGCTGCCAAGCAGAACGATATTTATGATGTGGATCAGAAACATTACAGGAATTCCTGATTTCTACCAAGGCGTACGCCATTTGATTTCCCAGCCTATCCCTTCAGATTTTGAGGTAATAGTTTGTGCAAGAATTAAATCTTTTTGGCATTCTGCATCATGTACTTCTTCCAAATGGTAAATATTGCACTTGGACGAGGCCTCTGATGCTTGGATGTCCTTGGATAAGTCTGCAGCCGAAAAAAACTCAGAGTATCGCTTAGAGACGCAGTCTTGGTTCAAAACAAACCCTGCAGCTCCTAAAACTACTGTAGTTGTGAATGTGGTTTGGCACTGTTGTACATTTTCATAGATATGGCTAGATAGGTTAGCAAATGATAAACTGTTGGTCTCTGAATGTTTAAAATAGGACTTTTCTTAACAGCTGTGACTCGAAGCTCTAAAGGGTGTCTGATGCTGAGCAGATAAAAGGTGTTGCGGTGGGAGGACATCATCAGTATTATCTCAACATTGTACGCTGATTCACCTCTGAACTCTGAACTGAGTGGATGAGAGAATACATGTGAAAACAGGAAGTGGCAATGAATCTCTGTCAACCTGTGACTTCCTGTCAATCCATCATTTCCAATGCTTTTGTCAGGCTGAATCTGGTCCCAGAACAGATTACAAACACAGGATAACAGGGGTATTAAAACACAATCAGATGTTAGAGAACCACCGATATATGTGACAGAAGGTCATGTGTAGTGTTGCATCTTTCTCCAAAGCAACTTTTATTGAAAGGCATAAAGCTGGTAGCCATTTTTCCCGGTCTCCAAACTGTCAAATCCATACATAGGACATTGTCTGCATGTTTTGATTCGACTGGCGGCTGTGCTGAAAGACAAGCTGTGATGGGAGTTTCATCCCCAGCCAAAGCCTCCTCTCGCCTCCCCCTGAGCAGCTACAAAAAGGCCACGGTTAGACAGGGCTCCGAGGTTGAATGGCTGTTTGTCTTAGCATCAGCCTTAAGGTCTGATGAGAACGAGGTAAAGGGGAAGCCCACTGTGAAACAGCCTATTCTCTCATGAGATGTTTTAGCAGCATATGTGTATGTGGTCTCCATGGTGGGAACGGTGTGAATGAGTGAATGTGACAGTGGGGAGAGAGGAGTGTATAGGCAAAGAGAGCAGGAGGAGGGGTCTGCGGTGTCGGAAAAAACCTCAGCTATCCAGCGCTCACCACAGCCTGTTAACGGAAACCTCATGAGCAGGCTAGCATCTCTCCTTCTTTCTCTACCTACTATCCCCCTGCTGTTCTCCCTCCCTCCTCCCTCAGATCTTCCCTCCATCCTTCCCTCCCTTCCATGTATTTTTGGAGGGAACTCAACCAGAGAAGCAGCGCGGTGCTCCGAGCTCTCTGGCGGCAGACAAACTCTGCTCCTTTCAGCTTGACAGACAATCATCACAGTTGCCGTCTGTCGGCTGGAAAGAACTGAGCCACCTCTGTTTGGTTTGGTCGCAAAGGGGAAGGATGGGAAGACATTAAATGGAACACACACACAATTAAATACATGTCTGAGTGAGGGACCCAGGATAGAGTTTCTGAAAGAGCAACGGGAACATTTTACCGTCTTAGTCTTGATTTAGCAGTATTTCTCAGTTTTAATGAATTTTAATATATCTCACTATTTGCAGTTGTTGGATTTTTGTTCAAACAAACATTAAATCTGCAGAATTTGTAAATGTATATCTTGTCAAATGAGGGTATTTAAATCTTGAGCTAAAGTTGCTCACC